>NC_030416.2:12016567-12076567 GCF_001660625.3 Ictalurus punctatus | reverse complement strand
GGACCGTGCGCTTTAGGTGCGTCACGTGACCCAAGTAGGAACATGCCAGCTTGTCAAGGCCTTCTTCGTCCACATTAAGGAATCTAAATATTTAAATAATAATTATTTTTTAAATGAACATAAGATGCTGAAACACAGTACTACCTCACAACCTCACTGCAGCCATGTATTATACAGTGTTTAAAATGTCTTCTTCAGGTATTTATGCAATGTCGAACAAATACATTTAGCAAGACCCTAGTAAGACCCTCCAGGATTTTGCGATCGCAGAAATTAACGCAAAACCAACCAAACTCTGCAATTACCAAAAATATATATATATATCCGGAGGGGCTTGCAATTTTTCAAAATGACTGCAGATTGTCCGCATATTTGGGCTTCATGTGACGTCGTCATAACGCGCATTCATTCAAGCGCTCTTTGAATGACGTGCATTGAGCACGAGTACAGCTAAAAGGTTTCATTTACAAACATCACTGTAAAAGACAGTGCAAAACACTTTCGTGCAATTGCAATTCCGCCAATTCAAGTCATTTTCGCTAAAAAAAAAATGTAAAAGCACAAAAAAGTCATCAAATTTCATCGCAAATTTTGAGAAAAAAAAATCAGCAGCAAAATCAAGCATTTTTGGCTGCAATAATCACAAAAAAATTCCAAGGGAAAGTACATCTGTACCTTAGATTTAAAATGAAGGCCCACTTGACTTGGCCCACTCACATTTATTAATATTTTTTAAGAATCTATTTGTATTTTCATTCTTGATATTTTGAATAACACTGGACATGGTGACAGTTCTTAGTTTAACACTCCGGCATTTGCACACCTCTGTTGTTTCCATTCGCATTTTTTTTTTCACATCACGTTTTGCCAGTTTCTCCTGTTGTGGAATGTGCAACTTAATTATGCTTTAGTCAAGCTGCTCTGTGATACGGAGCTAAACAGTCCAATCACCAGGCCCTCTTCCCACTGATTTTTTCTACTTGATATACATAATGTACACAGTGAATGAAAAGGAGGAAGAAAATCCCTTAATCAGCCCAAGCATTATATATGCTTGGGGATGAGAGCTTGGACTGAGATCAGCTCTTTTCTTCTGGGGAAAATTTCAAAATAATGAACTCTGAGCAGGAAGTGTTGAGCAATCAAATGTGATTCACGGTGTAGCTCAGGTGACAGTGACAGCTCTCCATATGTGCAAAGAACTCTGTGGGTGCTGAGCTCTGGTGGCATTTCGGTATTTAGTTTGCTTGTCATCCCTGGTTGAGATGACACAGTCTGTACCCTGAGTCCCCCCTGATATTCCTCCTGTCAGAGCATAGCAGCTCTACTGCAGTACTCTGATCAATGGTGTCTATAGAAGGGTTGGGTCGACAAGGAAACGCTCTGAGCTCCAGGATCATGTTTGTTAGCAGATTCTAACCTGGCATCTGGACATGACCAAAGCTTTCTCTAAGGAAATCATGTTGCCATAATTCCAGTTACATAGTTATGTGGCTTAAATGTGAGAGAATTGTTTGTATTTTGGTTTAAAATTCCAAAAACACTTTCAGTGACAAATGATGGTTATTACACACTCATAAAAGATTTATTGTGTGCCTGCCATTGGTATTTGCTATTGCTATGATACAGTCTTATCCCCATTCACATGTCCTGTGGTTGACATTTCTAATTTGTTTGCTATCAGATGAACTGTAACCATAACAGTGTTGCATTAACAGAATATGACAGACAGATATTGATCTGAAGATTCCTATCACAAAACCAAGATGAGTTCTTACATTCTGTTAATGTACACAGTGAATAAAAAGGGGGAAAATCCTTAATCAGCCCAATCATTCTAAGAAGTCTGGGGATAGGAGTATGGACTGAGGTCACTACAGTCATGCTTGAGTCTCTTTGTTCAAGGATTATTGTGTGAGATCAGACATTTGTGCTGTATTGGCTTCAGTGGTAATATCTTGTGAAATCCCATTGCATAAAGAGCAGTGGTTCTTAACATGGGGTCCGGGGACATAAAGCAAAATCAAAGGAAAGAGTACATGATTTTTTATTTAAAAAAAAAAAAAATATATATATATATATATATATATATATATATATATATATATATATATATATATATATATATATATATATATATCTTGTTACAGTGGTGGAAAACACAACCCATAATTATAAAATGTATTAAATTGATTAAGGAGGTCTTACAGTGAGTAGCTTGTTTGACCAGTCACCATAATTAAATGGGTTTAATGCAAACCTCAATCACTCTAAACCAAGTAGGCCTTTAAATAATGTCATCTTAGATTATGGAAAATTCAGGAATAAAAAGCATTATAGCTCAAATAAATAAGAAACAGAAAAATAAGTTGCACATTTTTAAACAATGAGCATAACATTGCCATAGTTGGATTATATGCAAAGAAGGTCCATGGCATTTGCTTTATATTTAAAAGGAACTCCTGATCTAAAGTTTCTCATGACAGACACTTACTAACACGTGCAGGCTTCAGTTTAATCTCTTTTGTCAAAAATAAGTCATTTTAGCAAGTGAAAATATCTTGAATATAGTTAAATTTATCTAGTGTTTCTTATTAGAAGATTACAATAAAACAAACAAGATGATTAAACCTATTTCTAGACATTATTACTCATTTCAAGCTTGTAGTTGTCTTGTTCGATTGGTTGATAATTTTGCTTCTTTTTAGAAATAAATGCTTAAAATTAGTAAAATGATCTACTAATAGAACAAACTTGAAATGAGTACAAATTGCTTGAATTAGGATTCATAGTCATATATTTGGTTTATTGTAATCATATTATAGGAAATGCTAGATAAATTGGATTATATTCAAGGTGTTTTTACTTGCTAACATGTCATTTTTTGCAGTGTCTCTCTCTTTCTGTCTACCTCTCAGCTTTAGTTCCCAATCTGTGAAATAGAGATCAGTGCTTTTCATGTGGACATCTGTTTCTTTGCCATGTTTTCCAGATAAAAGCTCATCTACTTATTTATTAGCACCAAAGCAGGGGAATAAGTACAGCTCTTTAAGATGACTCAGCACTTTTGTGTGTGTGTGTGTGTGTGTGTGTGTGTGTGTGTGTGTGTGTGTGTGTGTGTGTGTGTGTGTGTGTGTGTGTGTGTGTGTGAATCTATATAGCAGAGAGAGATAAGAGTTATGACTTCCTTTCTCACGCATACACACACACACACACACACACACACACACACACACACACACACTTTCATATACCAGTTAGCCAAGCAGCTCTGATAATTAACTCTGCCACAGACCACAGTGTCTACAAGGATTGAGTTTCTCCCAGAATGAGATTTCTCTACTTTAAATGAATTGAGACACACACACACACACACACACACACACACACACACACACACACACACACACACAAGCATGCAAGCACACACACGTTTGTCTTAACTATTCTTGTGAGGATATGACATATTAATGCAGCTAATTAATGCTACAGCATGCCTAGACCTAACTATAACCTCAGAAACTAAAAGGAAACTGTTTGGCTCATTTAGAGTTTTTCATTTAGCCAAATGTCAGGTATTACTATCGTTGTGTGGACATTTGGTCACCACCACATTTGGTAACATCCCCCCTCCCCCCAACACACACACACACACACACACACACACACACATTTTTCAGACATGGTTACCAAGACATCCTTGTAGAACACAAGCCATCTGGTAGTGAGATTATATTTCAGGCACACAAACAGTCAGCACTGCTCTGTTTATTTTCACAGTATACATGGAAGCTCTAGAAGCATACAGTATATTCACCAGATATATACCACTGTTAATAATTAACACACTGTTAATGAATGTGCATTACCAGATGTGACCATACGTGTCAAATTTGATATGATATAATGTATCAGTGGTGTCTCAATACTATACATTTTCCATACAGACAAAATAAGCGTTGACAAAATGTGTGCCTTGGGTTTCCATTTTCAGTTGATTAAAACATTCAACATTATAAAAGTACAATAACTGAAACATAGTAATGACACAGTGCTTGCTTGATCCATTCACACTCTTAGCAGCATGTAATGAAACAAAAGCTGTCCGGGAAATAAGAATGTAATGAAATGAAACACGGCTCATTAAATATTAGCTCAGAACAACATTTCAGAAAAAGACCTGAAACTGCTAAAGCTCTTACAGTTCAGAAATTAGAAATGGAAATGTATTTTTCTTCTCTTCTTTAACCCGGATTGAATTAGCCAGGGAATGCTGACTTAAAGCAACCTCAGACTGAGACAGTGTTTGTATCTTCGCCTGTCATGTCGGCACAGATGCAATAGTATATTACTTAGTTTTTTATGCCTCATGTAATATAAGCAGCATTTTATGACAAATAGCCTATGTTATTATGCAATATGTTGAATGGATTGTTTGGTACACATATGTATAAAACCAAGAGCCTCGTATATGATATGATATGATATGATATGATATGCCATATGGTTACACCCCTACATGGTATGCATGGATACTGAATGTGCAGGTGCTCTTGTATAAGATATTAAAGCTGCTAGATGTAATATCTGGGAATTTTGATGTACATTCTAGTGGAAACATGGCATTGCACATTATTCACATAAGAGCATTGTGAAACATGGGTTGTCTTGTGTCATTCTACACTACATGGATTAAAAACATCAAATCAGTGTATTTGTCACAGTTACTGAGTTCTGATGATTCTCCTTTAGCAAGAGCTTGTCTTCTATCTAGAACACTAGTGCTAGCTCATTAATTTGCTAGCAGTGACTGTTACTGTGTATGTGAACCGCTGATGCTACAGCATTAAGCTAGATAACCATCTCACATTAGCTATCTAACAAAAACATAAGGATTCAAGCATACTTGAGCTGTCCACTGGGCTTTATGTATCTTGAGGTCACAACCCTTGTTGTATAGGCTTGGAAAGGCTTCTCCAGTATGATGCCGGAAGTTCTATAATAAGCCATACTGGAAATTTACGGGTGCGTTTATGGCCATACTTCTTCCAGGCGCAATGATGTCAGAGGACGTATCTGAGCTGGCATTTGGGCCTGACAGCCCTGAGTGTGGATTACTGTGACTCACTATTATAGAATTCCCTGGGTGATTTGCAGCTCAGAAAGTAATTTTTCCCATTTTTTTTCTACTTACACGCAGTGGGCTGTATTCAGAGTCTGTATCTTAAGAAAGCAACTTAAATCCAAAATTTATATCAACATTTCTGCAGGGAAAGTTACTCATATTCAGAATCAGGTTACACACATGCTTAAGTCAATTTTCTGGGCTACCTACAGTATTTAGATGATGCAGGTCGTCTGTGTGGTTCAGTTCTGCATGGTTGCCAAATATTTCTTGAGTATACATGTGTAGACCACTGCTTTTAAACACAAATCCTTGACATTAAGCATGAAAAAAAAAAAACTGGACTAAAGAAGCAGGTTCATTTTCGGTGCTGTCAAATGTAATATGATGTAATGTAAAAGCAAGAAACAAAATGATCCTATATTCTCAGGATCTGCTGATTAAACAGTCTGTTTCAGATTACATTCTTCTGATGTATTTCTGCTGAATTTGCTGAAACATAGTACTCCCTCCAACATGCTTTACAGCTGGGATGAGGGTTTGGGGCATATGCTGTGTCTTTGCATCAAACATCAAACATAATTATACAAGAATTTACAAAAGAGCTTAATTTTTTGTGTTCTGGGTTTTTTGTGGTCTGGTAGCATTCCTTTATGTATTATATTGGTCTACAATAAGGGTCTGATTGATCCAATGTTGTTGATATATTGTGGTTTGGAACAATATTCAGATTTGATGTCAATGCATCAAAACAGGTATAATTTCAAGTCTGCTTGGATATGCAGTATATATAGATATAGCAGTGGTAGCTCAGTGGTTGTGAGTTCATATCCCAGCCCCATTAAGCTGTCACTGCTGGGCCCTTGAGCCCTTAGCCCTTAACTGCTCATAAGTATAAATTAGATAAATGTAAGCTGCTCTAGATGAGGGTGTCCGCCAAGTGCCATAAATGTCAATCTTGGATTGTTTTTTTTTGCTTTTCATTTTTGCTCTACCTGGCAAACATTCATTTCCTACATATTCTCAATGAGATGCAGATCACAGCGCTTGCATAAACAGCTTTCACTGTAACATTGGCTTATGGCCATTTGTTCTTCAGTCCAACAAGCCTCGGAGTCTCTGCTGTTGAGAAGCTGTAGAGATGCTATTACCATCCCACTTCACTGTAGGGATGTAGTTGGGTGAGAGACACCCAGTGAAAGATTTGCACCAAATATAACTCCTGCCATTATGGTTAAAAAAAAAAAAAAAGTTATATTTAACTTTCCTGCCAGATTTTGCTATGTAAAATTATGAAATTTGATTTCTAGGTTGTGAGTATAACATTCAATATAAATCAGTATATTCAATAGCCTTGCCTGTCCAAAATACTGTTCAATTAGACAGAAAAAACTGAAGATAACTAGATCCAACAAAAAAAAATGCCTAGCTAATCCATTTGCTTTCTCAATTAATATTTAAGTACATAAATTTGTTAGTGCTTAAGATAACTATTATTTTAAGTGCTAATATTGGTTTTTATATAGCTGAAAGCAAAACATAATTCTTTTTAAAAGTTTAGGTGGCATGGGTCATTTCCTGGTGTAAGAGAGAGAGAGAGATTATTATTCCAAGTTGCACTTGATCAACGTAATTCTACCACCTTGAGTACAGAGAAAACAGGCTGCAGGAAGGTTGCAGGTACAGCCAATGTTGAACATTGCATTTTCACAAGTAAGGTGTTAGAAATAACACATTATAATCAATTTGAAGCTATATTTCATTTCTTTGTTTAAGAAATTTATTGGATCCAGTTAGTCGAAAGGAAGGATTTTCAATTAGACATCTATATCCTTAGAATATCAGATGATATCGAAAAGTTTATTTGACCCTGATGGCTAATTTAATATCATTCAGTCCATCATAAACTAAAAGCCTTACAAAGACATTACTTATTCTGATGTTAATGTGTTACAATACTTCAGGATTCTGGTATATATAAAGTTATCTACCTTCTAAATCTACAGTGGTGTTTGAAAGTTTGTGAACCCTTTAGAAATTTCTATAGATCTGCATAAACATGAAGTCCTAAAAGCAGACAAACAACCCAATTAAACAAATAAGACAAAAATATTATACTTTTATAATATTATGTAATTCATTTATTGAGGAAAATAATTCAATATTACATATCTGTGAGTGGCAGAAGTATGTGAACTTCTAGGATTAGCAGTTAATTTGAAAGTGAAATTAGCATCAGGTGTTTTCAATAAATTGGATGACAATTAGGTGAGCACCGGTTTTATTTAAAGAACAAGGATCTTTCGAAGTCTTTTCAACACATCTTTGTGGAAGTGTATCATGGCACGAGCAAAGGAGATTTTGAGGAAAGTTCCGAAAAAGAGATGTTGATGCTCATCAGGCTGGAAAAGACAGACTGTGTAGAAATGGAGGAAATTTCAGACCATTGTTACCCTCCCCAGGAGTGGTCAACCAACAAAGATCAGTCCAAGAGCAAGACATGTAATAGTCTGCGAGGTCACAAAGGAACCCAAGCATCTAAAGGTCTAAAGCAACTAAATGTCTAAGCAACTAAAGGCATCTTTTACATTGGCTAACACAGGAGAACACTGAACAACAATGGTGTGCATGGCAGGGTTGCAAGAAGAAAGTCACTGCTCTCTAAAAAGAACATTGCTGCCCATCTGCAGTTTGCTAAAGATCACATTGACAAGCCAGAACCTTATTGGAGAACTGTTTTGTGGACGGATGAGACCAAAATAGAATATTTGGTTTAAATGAGAAGCATTATCTTTGGATAAAGGAAAACAATGCATTACAACATAAGAACCTTATCCCATCTGTTAAACATGGTGGAAGTAGTATGATGGTTTGTGCCTGTATTTCTCCATCTGAGCCTGGACAACTTGCCATCATTGATGGAACAATGAATTCTGAATTGTACCAGCCAATTCTAATGGAGAATGTCAGGACTGTAAACTGAAACTCAAGAGAAAGTGGGTCATGCAGCAAGTCAACGATCTAAGCACACAAGTCGTTTTACCAAAGAATGGTTAAAGAAGAATAAAGTTAATGTTTTGGAATGGCCAAGTCAAAGTCCTGACCTTAATCCAAGAGAATTGTTGTGGAAGGACCTGAAGCAAGCAGCTCATATGAGGAAACCCACCAACATCCCAGAGTTGACGCTGTTCTGTACTGAGGAATGGGATAAAATTCTTCTGGGCCAATGTGCAGGACTGATCAACAGATATGTAATATTTTACTCAATAAATAAATGATCAAGTATAATATTTTTATCTCATTTGTTTAATTGGGTTCTCTTTATCGACTTTTAGGACTTGTGTGAAAATCTGATGATGTTTTAGGTCATATTTATGCAGAAATATAGAAAATTCTAGAGGGTTCACAAACTTCCAAGCACCACTGTACCAATATTATCTAAATATATCAATATTTTAATGGATTATACAAACTCATTCAGGCATACTCAGAATTTAAGTTAGTAAACAGATGGATAAGCATAAATAATTAATACAGCTTTTCCTGATGATGGTTATGATACCTGATTGGTTCTAGGTATAGGTAATGGCAAGATACAATATGCAGCTTTAAAAATATTCTGAGATCACAGATACGTGTAATATTCAAACTTTTAACGAAACTTTTTATTATGCTCTGAAAGCATTCTTGAACATTCTTGGAGGTTCTAAACATGTTTCCTTTGAGGGTGTTAAAAGTGTGTGTTGATACAAGGTCTTGATAAATTGTATCATTAACTAATTAACTCTAATAACATTAACTAAAAAATCTAATATTAAACCGTTAATTGCAGTCGAATTAATATAAGCCAATCATGGCTTCATTAGTTTATATTAGTACATTTCACACTTTAACGCAGTGTGTATCAATGTAATTACAAAGGGCCTGGCTCAGTGTATAATACTTAAATTGCACACATTCAGACCTTGAGACTTAATTGCTATTGAGGAATATGCATGGAAGGCTTAAAGGCAAGGGCTTGTGTTTGAAGGTGGTGGTCTAGACGCTATTGAGAAACCCCATATTGGATGCTTTTACTCAAAAAAAAATCAGGCGATTCGCATTTTCTGAATGGGGCAGCCAGTAAACTGACTTAAGCAGTCAAGTACATAACCTATCTCCGAATGCCTGTAACTTTTCCCAAGTCATTTTCCTCATTTTGTCCTGTTTGGTCTTGCCAGTTCCTACCCACTAGCTAACTTGTCCCTATCACATAATGTCTACCAGCTGGAGAGGGTGGGACAAGCATGGGCAATATCTACCCTGTTCTGCATACATGTGCTCACAGATGCCTGTGAGTGGCTAGTGTCACTGTCATTGACAGGGGAGAGACAGTAATGACATCCCAGTAATTACATCATATCCCAACCTGAGATCAGACCCAATGCTGCTGTCTAGACTCCTGGCCAAGGATAGCTGTGGCATCTTCTTCTAGAAGAACAATAGGGCAAACACTTTTCTGTTGCCCCCCATGGAAATATTAACCTAACAACACTGAATAAGGCCCTAAGTGCTTCAGTGACCATTTATTGACCAGCCTTATAGTGAGATGGTAAAAATATTACTGTGTTATTTCATTATTTTTAGACGCATATAATCTGAGCTCAGTATGTTCGATCTGGTAAAGATATACAGTATCTCACAAAAGTGAGTTCACCCCTCTCATTTTTTAAAAATATTTCATTATATCTTTCATGTGACAACACTGAAGAAATGGCACTTTGCTACAATGTAAAGTAGTGAGTGTACAGCTTGTGTAACAGCGTAAATTTGCTGTCCCCTCAAAATAACTCAACACACAGCCATTAATGTCTAAACCGCTGGCAACAAAAGTGAGTACACCCCTAAGTGAAAATGTCCAAATTGGGCCCAATTAGCCATTTTCACTCCACGGTGTCATGTGACTTGTTAGTGTTACAAGGTCTCAGGTGTGAATGGGGAGCAGTTGCATTAACTTTGGTGTCATCGCTCTCACACTCCCTCATACTGGTCACTGGAACTTCAACATGGCACCTCATGGCAAAGAACTATGTGAGGATCTGAGAAAAAGAATTGTTGCCCTACATAAAGATGGCCTAGGCTATAAGAAGATTGCCAAGACCCTGACACTGAGCTGCAGCACGGTGGCCAAGACCATACAGCGGTTTAACAGGACAGGTTCCACTCAGGAAAGGCCTAGCCATGGTCAACCAGAGAAGTTGAGTACACATGCTCAGCGTCATATCCAGAGGTTGTCTTTGGGAAATAGATGTATGAGTGCTGCCAGCATTGCTGCAGAGGTTGAAGGGTGGCAGCCTGCCAGTGCTCAGACCATACTCCGCACACTGCATCAAATTGGTCTGCATGGCTGTCGTTCCAGAAGGAAGCCTCTTCTAAAGATGAGACACACAAGAAAGCCGCAAACAATTTGCTGAAGACAAGCAGATTAAGGACATGGATTACTGGAACCATGTCCTGTGGTCTGATGAGACCAAAATAAACTTATTTGGTTCAGATGGTGTCAAGTGTGTTTGGCGGCAACCAGGTGAGGAGTATGAAGACAAGTGTGTCTTGCCTACAGTCAAGCATGGTGGTGGGAGTGCCATGGTCTGGGGCTGCATGGGTGCTGCCGGCACTGGGGAGCTACAGTTCATTGAGGGAACCATGAATGAATACCAACATGTACTGTGACATACTCAAGCAGAGCATGATCCCCTCCCTTCGGAGACTGGGCCGCAGGGCAGTATCCAGCATGATAACGGCCCCAAACACAACTCCATGGCGACCACTGCCTTGTTAAAGAAGCTGAGGGTGAAGGTGATGGACTAAACCCTATTGAGCATCTGTGGGGCATCCTCAAACGGAAGGTGGAGGTGCACAAGGTCTCTAACATCCACCAGCTCTGTGATGTCGTCATGGAGGAGTGGAAGAGGACTCCAGTGGCAACCTGTGAAGCTCTGGTGAACTCCAAGCTCAAGAGGGTTAAGGCAGTGCTGGAAAATAATGGTGGCCACACAAAATATTGACACTTTGGGCCCAATTTGGACATTTTCACTTAGGGGTGTACTCACTTTTGTTGCCAGTGTTTTAGACATTAATGGCTGTGTGTTGAGTTATTTTGAGGGGACAGCAAATTTACACTGTTATGCAAGCTGTACACTCACTACATTACATTGTAGCAAAGTGTCATTTCTTCAGTGTTGTCACATTAAAAGATATACTCAAATATTTACAAAAATGTATGGGGTGTACTCACTTTTGTGAGATACTGTATTAGCTTAGAGCTTGTACATGTTTGTAGTTTCTCCATGGTGCTGAATTATGAATTACAGTCCAATTTAGATAAATTTAAATAGTTATAGGCAATGAAATGCCAACAGACCATAGACCAGTTCAGCTTTGGGAATTACATAAGCAAAAGCAAAGACCTGTTCATAATTCCGCACTAAAGTAATCAGTGTTGAAGTATTATACTGGTTATTATTAAGCTCACAGTCATTATAGTAATTATACTGTTGCCTATGATAACTAGTGCGGGTTAGGATTATGTACCAAAAATGGGTGTTAAGTATATGACATGCCAGCGAATATAAACAAAGAAACGCTTCTTAAAAACAAGCGATTCATAACTCAATGTCAAAACTAAACTGCATACCACAAGAGTGCAACCTTGTTCATTCTCATTAACCAGGTGGGACCTGTCCAGACACTTATCTATGCATAAACACCTGTATCTGTTCTAACAGAACAGAGTGCACTGGGATATATACGCTAACTGAATGAGCTTGTACATGTGCAGTATCTCAGTGAGAGCTGTAAGAGATGTGAAAGAAGGGATCATCGTTTACATGGAGTGCCGAGGTTAAACGAAGGTCGGCAGCACCAAGCAACTGTGTGTGCTCTGCTATAGACATAGAGGAATCAAGATAAATAGCAAAGGAGGGGAGGACAGGAGGCGATGAAGGTGACCGCATGGTAAACAGTGCTGAAGAGCTCAGGTGTTGCGTCCTAATCCTGCATTACAGAATTCATCTTTCTGCCCTGCTTTATATCTCCCCATACACACACCAGGAGCGCTGCCTGTTAACAGGGTGTGGAGGACAAATGCTTCCTCCTAAATTCATCTAGACATTTGGAATGAAGGTTGTGTTATATGATATGATTTCATGGGTTTGTCCACCTGCTGTTGATGGTGTGATATTTTCACATTTTCTCTGAGCTTAGAATCTCTTAGAAACAATACATATGTATGTTGAATGTATGTAGGGAAGAAAAAGATATTGATTAAGATTTGATTATTAAAAGCTACTGTTATTATTTCAATGTGATTCACTGAACAATTTACTGAATTCAAGTCATGATGCCAATGACAGGTACCAAGTTTGGTCTAAATACTGTAATGCATTAAGGATATATGGCCTCACATACGTTTCAGCGTGATCGCCATCAGATTCATCCGTACTTTATTTGAGAACGATCTGGTTATCAAAAGCCCTTGATAACTTTCTGCCAGTATGTTCTGATGATTATCTCTCTCAAATTTTGCAAAAATTGGATAATCGGTCTAGGAGGAGTTTGAAAATGCAGGGTTTTTGGAAAATTCAAAATGGCGGAAAATCTAGTAGGTGGAAAAACCATAGGGTCCATTCGACTCTGCTTGAGCCAAGGAATCAGGTGGAAAAATTTTGTTTCTAGTACTTATGGTTCAAAAGTTGTTAGCATAAACGTGAGTGTAAATTTTAGCTGTTGGTGGCACTGGAGGTTTTGAGATAGAGACTCCAAAACCGTTTAATGTTGCGACTGTCTGTGGGCCAATTCTCATAACTTTCCCGCAAGCAGTTCTGTGGGCTGCCATAGACTGAAGAGTGGAAGAAGAAGAAGAAGAAGAAGAAGAAGAAGAAGAAGAAGAAGCGGACCAATAATACTAAAGAACACTAACGAATACAATAGGTGCCTATGCACCTTTGGTACTTGGCCCTCAATAATAATAATAATAATAATAATAATAATAATAATAATAATAATACATCCGCTGTTGTAAATAAATTAGAATTAGAAACTGTTTCATACTATTTCATAAAGGTGATGTAGGAGTGGTCAGTCTTGACCATGGCTGTAGCAGAGGGTTTTGTTCTAATCATTCTGCTTCATTACTTTTATGAGTTGGATTATTAGAGCTTTAGGTCTCTAAAATAACACAATTTTGTCTAAATAGACTCCCAATTGTCAGTTATCATGACAAATTGATTACTGTGCATGTTTTGACATCAGATATTTTAGATCATTTTTATAATTTCATATCCAGTTTTATTACATCCATTCAATGAAAGAGAAATGGGTGATGAGCACAAGAATCAGTCTGGCTGCCTTGGAAGACTTTTTCTTTCATCTTGTACCCTGCTGTGGATATAAATTCATATTCACAAACGTGGAGTTTGCGGTTTTCCCTAATGCAAATCTATGTGCTTTCTGCAACACACAGATGCAGACTTCTTTGTAGTACAGTATGAACGTTCTGGGTTGTTCATACATATGCATGAAAGTAAGGTTCTGGAAGTGAAAGCAGGTGTTCTGCCTTATGTACCGCTGTATACACAGAACAGAAAAACTGGGAGGTGCGCACACATGCAGGGGATGATGAAAGCCCCATTATACACACTGTCAGTCAGTGAGAGTGAGCAGGAGAGATTGTATGATAATAAAAGTGTTTAATATGTCTGTTTTTTAAATATCATTTTAAATCCAGGATGCCAGAAATAAGTTACTATTTTAAGAAGTATGTTGTTTTTTACTATTCTCCTAAAAATAATAGAAGGGTTTGGTATGGAAAATTAAATATTACATTTAGAATATTTTTACATGAAGCACCAGATATGAGCAGTGCAAGTGATGACATACAAGTGTGTGAAACAGTGTGTCTAGTACATTTCACACACTGTTATCCTGGTAAGATCAAACCAAGCCTACATTTCATGGCACTTCATGGACTCTAAATTCTCTAAATTCTAGTAATGTAATTGCACCGCTTCATCCTGAAGAACAAACAGTAGAGTTGCTTCAGGTTTTTTTAAGGACCAATAAGGACATTTTCCCTTACTTTGATAGCTATTATAGCAGCCGTTTTATTAGCTACCATAATAGCTATAATTTATTGGAGGTGTAAAACAATGCCAATATCTGTATCTGTTTAGTACCCCAAATATTCAATTAAATTTTATTTGTATAGCACTTTTAACAATGGTCACAAAGCAGCTTTACAGAAATGTATTAATTGTGGATATACATTTTACATTTATAATTTTATCCCTAATGAGCAAGCCAGAGGCAACTGTGGCAAAGAAAAATTCCCTGAGACGACATGATGAAGAAACCTTGAGAGGAACTCATAGAGAACCCATCCTCATCTGAGTGACACTGGATAGGGCGATTATATATAATTTCCAGCCTTTAGTGGTATACTATATTTAAAAAGTGTTAATTGTGTTAACAGGAACTTGAGTATGAGGCATTTCTGAACTGATTTCTGATTTCAACTTAAAGTTTGTTGCATCAAACTGAAGTTAATAACTGTTCAATGATGGAGACATGCGATGCAAACTATTCTTGGCAATTGCAGTCCTAAGGAAATCCAAGGAAGAACATCCACAGCCAACCTTATGGTTATTATTATGTGGTACCATCCACTGTAATCTCATGGGGATCTTTAGGCTGTCCATGTGGGGCTATCCTGAGTAGCAGTGAGTTATAATCATGTGACGAAAACTCCAAACAGAAGTAGGGCATCGGGATGGATCAGGCAGGTCCAGAGAGCAGAAGGAGTCAGGATCACTGGTAACTCAGGATAAGCATGTGTAGCTCAAGAGAGAGAGAGAGAGAGAGAGAGAGAGAGAACAGATTATTAGGTATGCTCTTGCCTTGTAATGGTTGAAGAAATGTGCATTGTGCAAGCTTCTTTCATATCTGTATCTGTATTTAGATTTAACTGCCATTTTGTAAAACTGCTATTTTGCGTAAGATGGGAGATGTCTATTCTTCTAATCTTTACTAAATCCTATTATTTCATGAGATTATTCCAATTCTTTATTTTATTTCCTTTCGTAACACATCGTCACTGATTACAGATGGTATTTATCAGTGTTTAGATTGTATTATGAGGTTTGCAAAATAGCATTTCGTACTATGCTTCGCTGGGACAGGACTGAGGACTCCGGTAAGAGCAGAGGCGCGGGGCTCTGTATGTATGTGCATGAGAATTGGTGTAATAACGGAACAATGATAGATAAACATTGTTCCCCTGACCTCGAGTACATGTCTGTAAGATGTCGGCCCTTTTTTCTACCGAGAGAGCTAACAGTAGTGATTATCACGGCTGTGTATATTCCACCCGACGCCAATGTGAACACGGCGCTCTCTCTCCTGTTGAACACCATAAACGAACAGCAGCGGGCTTACCCCGACGGTGTTCACATAATTGCAGGAGACTTTAATAAGGCGAACTTGAAGACAGTACTCCCGAAATTCTATCAACATGTTAAGTGTTTTACTAGAGGGGCGAACACTCTGGATCATGTTTACTCCAACATTAAGCATGCGTATAGAGCCATACCTCTCCCCCACCTCGGCCAATCAGACCATCTCTCCCTCCTGCTCTCCCCTGCCTACACCCCCCTCAGACGCAGTGTCAAGACCACTATAAAGACTGTTACCACCTGGCCTGATGATGCATTCTGTAAACTACAGGACTGCTTCGAACAGACAGACTGGGACTTGTTTGAACATCAAGAGCTAGAAACATTAACAGGAACGGTACTGGACTATATCAAGTTCTGTATCGGAAATGTGACTGTGGACAAAAACATTCGGGTTTTCCAAAACCAGAAACCATGGATGACCAAACTTCCGCACACTACTCAAAGCACGCGACGTTGCCTTCAGGTCTGGTAATAGAGCTCTGTACAGAGCCGCTCGTGCCAACCTGAAAGGTGGTATTAAGGAAGCTAAGGCGGTCTATTAGAGGAGCATAGAGTCCCACCTGTCCAGCAAAAATAAACGGGAGGTGTGGCAGGCATACAGAACATCACGAACTACAGAGGCCGTGATGCGACAACAGGAGACCTGAGTGCGATGCTGGCAGAAGAGCTAAATTGCTTCTTTGCTTGCTTTGAAACATCACAACAACAGCACTCATCTGCTCCAGCCTCACCTCCACCCTCATCTGGCCCCCGTACCAGTCCAACCCTGCCTCCATCCCCTCCTGGTTTCTGCACCACTCTACTTACTGTGAGGGAACACAATTTTAGATGGATGTTTCTGGCAGTGAACCCCAGGAAAGCTGCTGGCCCAGACGGTGTACCTGGTAAGGTGCTCAGATTATGTGCCCACCAGCTTGCCCACATCTTTACCAGAATCTTCAATCTCTCCCTGGCCCAAGCAGTCATCCCATCCTGCCTAAAATCAGCCATAATCATCCCAGTGCCAAAGAAGTCGCCCACCACTAGCCTGAATGATTATCGTCCTGTGCCCCTCACTCCAGTTATCATGAAGTGCTTTGAGAGATTGGTTCTTCAGCACATCAAGGACTACCTCCCCCCAGACTTCGATCCTTATCAGTTTGCTTATCGCACAAACAGATCCACAGAGGATGCTATCGCCGTAGCTGTCCACTACGTGTTGAGACATCTAGAGCAGCAACAGAGCTACGTCCGGATGCTTTTTGTGGATTACAGTTCGGCTTTTAATACAATAATTCCGGACATTCTCATCACCAAATTGGTCACCCTTGGCCTCCCCCACCTCACATGTGCCTGGATAAAGGACTTTCTCACCAACCGGTCTCAGACAGTGAGACTCGGACCCCACCTCTCCTCCACTCACACGTTGAGCACAGGTTCTCCACAGGGCTGTGTGTTGAGCCCCCTCCTGTACTGTCTCTACACATACGACTGTAGTCCAGTCCACAACAATAATCTTATCATCAAGTTTGCTGACGACACCACAGTGGTCAGACTCATCTCAAAAGGAGATGAGGTAGCCTACAGAGAGGAGGTCCTAAACTTGGCAGCCTGGTGTTCAAAGAACAATCTGGCTCTAAACACCAAGAAAACCAGGGAACTCATTGTAGACTTCAGGAAGCACAACACTGAGCTGGCCCCCCTTTTCATTAAAGGTGAGTGTGTAGAGAGGGTCCACACCTTCCGGTTTCTTGGCGTCCTTATCTCTGCAGACATCTCCTGGACGGACAACATCACAGCGGTTATCAAGAAGGCTCAAACGCGGCTACACTTCCTGAGGGTTCTCAGGAAGTACAATCTGGACTCCAATCTGCTGCTGATCTTCTACCGCTCGTCCGTCGAGGTCCTGCTGACATACTGTATCACGGTGTGGTACGATAGCTGCACCGCAGCAGACAGGGAGAGGCTTCAGAGAGTAGTAAGAGCAGCACAGAAGATCATTGGCTGCCCTCTCCCCTCCCTGATGGATATTTACACCTCCTGTTGCCTCAGCAGAGGAAAAACCATCATTAAGGACAGTTCTCACCCTGGGTTTGATCTGTTCAATCTGTTGCCCTCAGGGAGACATTACAGGTGCATCAAAACAAGGACTAATAGATTTAAGAATAGTTTTTTCCCAAAAGCTATTTCCATTCTAAACACATACATGTACTGAGTTCACAGCATATGTATATAGTGTCTCAAAACTGTGCATTTCATAGTACCTCCCCATTCCGCCCCCATATCTTGTTTATTTATCTTGTTTATTTATCTTGTTTATTTATCTGTTTATTTATCTTATTTATCTGTTTATTCTTCTTGTTTATTCTATGTACATGTTGGCACGGAACAAAAAAAAGGAGTGGCTCTTAATTTCATTGTACATGTGTATAGTGACAATAAAAGGCATTCATTCATTCATTCCAAGTGGGTGTGGCCTAAAACAGAGATTTTTTTTTTCTTTTTAAATTACATATAACCCTTCCCACTATGCCTCTGGATACACTTGAAAACACACAAGTATTAATGTTTGCATGGTCTGTGAATTCTGTCTCTGACAGTTCCTCAACCTCTGCTACATCACTCAGAGATGTACATAAGTTCATAATTTTTCTCCACTAGGGGCCGTGTTTAATCCTGCTCTCACATTTAGAATTTTTTTGTTTGTATCTGGCCACAATATTTTCTAACAAATTTAGTTGGTTCTATCTTCAAAAATGTAAACAAACCCATAGTCCTATTTAAACTGCACTAATAGATACTAAGGATGCATGCATAGGAAAGCTGTAAATGTATCACACAGTACCACACACAAGGTAATTAACAGGGTCTTTCTTTCTCCTGTGAGCTTCATATCTGACCACTTGCTCGTGCCCATATAATAAAATAAAAACCTCCCGCTCATGCAAATTTTTGTTGCCTCCGTCAGAATTTCAGTCCTGTAGCACATGTTTAATCTCAACCAGATGCCCCATTAACCTATGTTTCACATATTTGTTCATTCCAGATAATGTATTCATATTCGGTTACAACCATATCATTTATAGATTTGTTTTTCCAACATAGTTTCTTATTTAGTAGCTTGAGTGCAAATATATTATTTCATCTTGTAACAATATATCCTCTGTTTACCAACTGTTCCGTCCAATTGATTCACTCTGTTACATCCAACCCTGAGCCCTGTGAAGCATCTTGGCCATAAAGCTGGTGGAAACACACTGGCACTGAGCACAACTTGTTCTAATTGATTGGATCAGGCATCATTGTGGTTCTCAGTAGCGGATCCTATTAGCACCTCTGTTTATGGACAGCTGAAACCAAACTCACATCAGTGTATCAGAGCATACTGTCTGCACTGGATAAAATACATACATTCAGAGATACATGGCTGTATGGTGCTAGACAGTGAACCTCCTCCTTTTTAAAGTATTTGCATTTCGATTTCATGATAGTTTGCAGAATTATAGGGAACGCAATGGAGGTGCGAGGCAAATATTCTAACCACTCATCTAATTTACATTAAACATTCCCCAGTTTTGCAACACTGTGCCAACATTTAGGAAAACATTTAGAAAAGGGAAAACATTTAGCAGGCTATGGGTGTTAGAGGTTGAAAAGAATATTTGAGAATAATAAATTGAATACAATTTCATATGATTGTATCATGTACATTCCTTTCTTTCTCTGTTCCTACATTAATTTCATACTCCAGAATTGTTAAAGATGGGTAAAAATAGGATATACTTTTTGTATATACAGTTTTAGAAGGAAGAGTGCCAGTGCAGTGATTTGGTCCGGAGGCTTACAATGCAGACAGGGTGTAACCTATTTAAGGGATGTGCCATATTGCATTATGAATTATTAACAACCAAGAACTGATTTGCATTATATCTGCCAAATTAAGTTCCCTAAGTTATGTACACTGTGTCATTAAATGTCCTTGGGCTTTGCAGTTGTAGAGGGGTTTTTTTGCGTTGTTTTTTTTTTTGGCACGTTTTGAGTGTGTGTGTGTGTGTGTGTGTGTGTGTGTGTGTGTGTGTGTGTGTGTGTGTGTGTGTGTGTGTGTGTGTGTGTGTGTGTTTTCTGATACAGGTTGATTAGCTTATATTAGTAGTGCTCTCTCTCTCTCTCTCTCTCTCTTTTTGTCTCTCTCTCACTCACACACACACACACACACACACACACACACACACACACACATGCAATGAACAACTATATACACAGTCCCCTCTGAAAGTATTTAAACAGCAAGGTTAATTCTTTTTTGTTTTTGCTATACACTGAAGACATTTGGTTTGATATCAAAATATGAATGAGACGACAGATCAGAATTTCAGCTTTGATTTTTTAATTTTTAATTTTCTAAATTAAAGTAAATAACAATATTTGTTGTAAATAATATTTGGTTGTGTATTTCTTGCTTGCAATAACTGCATCAAGCTGGTGACCCACTGACATCACCAAAGTGTTACATTCTTCTTTAGTGACGCTTTTGCAGGATTGTACCTCAATATCTTTCAGTTATTGTTTGTTTCAGGGGTTTCTCCCTTCAGTCTCCTCGTCAGGAGGTGAAATGCATGCTCAATTTGCCATGAAAGCACAAACTATGACACTAACACCACTATACTTGCCTGATGAGCTTGTATGTTTTGGATAATGAGCAGATCCTTTCTTTCTCCACACGTTGGCCTTTCAATCACTTTGGTAGAGGTTAATTTTGGTCCCAGAACTTTTGTGGCTCACCTCTAATTTCACTGCAAATTCCAATCTGGCTTTCTGATTCTTATTGCTGATGACTGGTTTGCATCTTGTGATGTGGCTGCTATATTTCTGTAGTTGAAGTCTTCTCCAAATGGCCAACCTGTCCGATGTCTGGTTTTTAGTATACCGGTGGATTCTTTCTTTTATCCAAATTGTTGCCTTGGCCATGCCCAGTGCTTGCAATGGCGCTGTCATTCTCTTCTCAGTTTCAAAATGCTTGATTTTCTCCCATAGGCAGTTCTCTGGTTCTCATGTTGGTTTATCCTTTTTTATCAACAAATGCAGTCTTCACAGGTGAAACCCAGGGCTCAAACCAAGAGTGGACATTTAGACCTATTCATTGTTTAAACAATCAATCTAACAGGACACACCTGGGCAATAAGATACACCTGTCAGTCACATGTTCCGATATCTTTAATCACTTGAAAAATGACTGGGCTCTAAAAAAAAATGTTCTAAGTTGCTTAACACATCTAGATGTAAATATCTGGAAATGAAAGCTGAAATTCTGATCTGTCGTCTCATAGTCATCTTTTGATCTCAAACCCAAATGTTTCAGTGTACGGCAAAAACAAAAGAATTGGCCTTGCCATTTCAATACTTTCATAGGGGACTCTATTCTCTATTTTTTTTTAAACACTTTTATAAAATACAGTTGTTGTTTTTTTTATTCTATTTTTTTTTCTCTTTTCCCCTTTATTTTCAGACCATGACAAGTAATTTGAACAAATAAGAGAATTTACACAAGACCAGAACCAGCAATCATCCTTTAGCAGACACAAGAAAGAAGAACAAGTAGAGAAAAGCAAGGGGAAAGAAACAAGTGCAGGGAGAACAGGAGAAGTGTGCGAGGACAGTCGATGGACGCTGCCCAGACCAAGGGGACAGCAGATTCTCATCTAGCAGGGAAAAGAAAGATTTCAAAATTGAGTCGAAGGATAGAAACCTGCCGTCAGGTAAGCTTGAAGATGTAAACATGAATGTTCTTACTTATTATCAACAAATATTTATTCATTATTTGATTATACACATAATTATATAAAATTGTGTTTTATTAATATATTTGCCATGCTTCATGTGCTGTTCCCATGTAACAACATGTTTTCTGTAGTTTCATGTAAGTTCTAGCAAGGAGCTGTATTACTTTCAGCTCCACTGTATGAATATTTGCCATAACCACAATATTTCACCCTGATATGGAAGTGGATGTAATTTCAATGAACCACACACTCCTATTCATTACTTATTACTATTTATTGGCTAACAATATAGCTTTGGGTTGTGTTTAGTGTGAGTAACTTCAATACATATGCGAAATTATTTATATTCAGACTTATGCTATGTGGTTCCTTAACTTGAATTTTGGATGGCCAATTCAGTTTTCTGAAATTAAGTAGTGCTTAAGTAGTACTCTCAGGGTATGTTTTTCAATTTTGTAATACCCTTAAGGTTGATAATTACACTTATAACTATGTGGGTTTATGTAATACCATTTACAGTCTTTAGTGTGTTTTTAAAATAACTGTCTTGGGATTTCTACTCTGATGACTTTCTATTATGTTTTTTAAAATGGATTTAATTTCTTTTTACACTTGCATTGTCTTTCAATTGGCGTACAATACCTTGGCTTCCTTGGTCAATGCTTAGTAGTTCTATTTCACCATTCCTAACTGCCAGTGGCAGTAAAAACCACCATGGTATCTTGCAATTCAAACTGCCCTACTCACCACTCAGTCTCTCACTGGGCTGAAGCTCCTCACGACTTTTCAGCATGCTTTCTAATGTGGAGTTCACCACTGAACTTGCGAAGTTAGCTGGACTCTGCTAAAAAATGCTAACACGTACACTGTCTGCAGTTTATTTCACTGTTGGGTCTCCCTCCCTGGGTGCTACTGGTTTAGTGTGCCTGTGGCTAAGGTCAAGTGAGCCTCACACACTGTACTGTGCAGTGTTTACACAGTTGTCTGCTACTTCAGCCACAGTTATCAATGCACAGTACTGGGGCTAGAGTTGGGTCTCTGTGTGCCCTCATTTTCCTCAGTGGGTAGGGTTTAATCATGGTGTCTCCACTCAGTGTTTTTCACATGCCCCATCAACTAGTGGGCATGTGACTAAGCACCACTACCATGTTTGAGTGCTGCTCAGAGACAGACTGTTACATTAGCTGGATTACTCACACAACAACCAATAATAAACCCTAATTTTCCCCACCAGGTTGCTTTCCTCTCTGACACAGAAAGTTTGTTCCCTTTTGGACAGAAGCATGATCAAAAGAGTAGACCCCATTATTCAGAATTCAATGTACTTTCTCATTCTGAAGAATGATGATTCAGAAGACTGATTATAGTGATCATTTGAGTGCAGATTTACGAGGGCTGAACTGGTTCCTCAAAGCCCTCCTATTTTGCATGATAATCCTGTCAGTTATTCATGCCATAATACCAAAAAACTGGCTCAGATATGTGGATCTGCACATTGCCTCATCATCCCACAACACAGATGACTTTTGAGATCTGCAGTCAAAAAACAGGCATTCCAGTTCAAAGTTCAAAACCGTTCAAGACCTCATTCCAGTTCAAAGTTCAAAACCATTCAAGACCTCATTCTGGAGCCACAGGTGATGTTGAAATTTCTGCAGATGGCATGACACATCACGATACTGCCATAGTTGGATGACTGGCTGTTATGTGCCGCTACTAATGAATAGCCCACTAAAAACAGGCAGGTCTCTATGTACAGTACCTGCTCCTGTTGAGGATGCTTGCATCACTGATTACAGCTGCAGTGGTAGTTCTCTTATGTCTTCTGGAAGAGACTTTCAGAAGTGGGTTATCAGGCTACAGCTAGACCCCTGTGGCTAGACCCACAGATAGAGATGCATCCTCTTCTCAGCATGAGGGGCATGAGTCTAGCTTACTAGAGGTGCATGGCTTTTCTCACAAAATTGGGTCCACTTGGGAAGTGTGCCCCAAAGAATAGAGGTATTCACCATGGATGCCTTCCTCACTAACTAGGTGTCATCTGGAGCACCAGTGTGAGATCAGAACACATCAACCATTGTTAGGAGATTGCAACTACAAAACCTAATGCTGCACCATTGGTGGTCAGGAACCAAGAGAGCAAAATTGGCTGTGCTCTTTGGTTGGGAAAGGAAGCATACTCTCTCCACCCTGTCAATCACAGCAAACTGTAAGTTCATGTAAGCAGAAGAGTGTTGATTGGTAGCTGTTTTATAATAGGGGAGAGCTGGCTGGTGGGTAGAATATGCAGGTAACCAAGTTGGGGAGAAAATGGGAGAAAATATATTTTTAATAATTCTGGAAGTGAGGGTAGTATATCTGGTCCTCAAGTTCTTCGTACCAGTTCAGAGACATTTCCACATGTTGCTCCAATCACGACAGTCAAATAAATCAATCACCAAGGAGGCACATGATCAGATTCTGCTCTCCACCTTGCCCATTGTGGGACTGCACAATGGTATTGAACAGGATGCAGAACTGAAATGGGTTTCTCTGGAGTACTACTGGGACCAGATGGCAGCTATTTGATCGACTGGTCATCTGTCATAGAGAAAAGGCTCTGGGAGTTCCACTGTCTAAACACAGAAACTGGCCCAACAGTGATACTGGACAATTGACATCATCACAATGGCCTATAGGAGAGCAGGATATCCAGCTCCTACTGCAATATGCCACTCTAAAAGGAGAATCCTCTTCATATGAGCATTATATGTGCTGTGGCACTCCAGGAAGTCTGTTTTTCTCTGCTATCTATCTACCTGAGTGTCACATTGCACCTTTTCCAGGTTCTACATGGTTAACCCCACCCCTCATAACATGGTTTAAGAACAGCAGTAATTTTCAAACACCTTTCTCGTCAGTCCAATAGTGGGTGGGTTTCTCATGACATTAGGCATAGGTTATCCAGGTGATCCTCAACACCCATAGTGAAATAGAATTATAATTACTTATATGTGGTTCTATGGACACTGGATGACCACCAGAGGTTCCTGTCATTCAAAACTACTGTTGATCCAGTGGGAACTCACAGAGAAGGTTCCAGAGAAAGCTGTTGGAAGTTATTCCAGTGATTCTCGCCACCTCTTGTGGATAACCAGTGCTCATAGATCCACAACGTCCACCACCTGAAATGGTTATTATTGCTGCAACTAATAATTCAGTTGGTTCATTGTTCATCTTCATTTATTAATATTTCTGTTTAGAACTGTGTACAGAACTATGCCATGGAAACCACTAAAATTTATTTACTTTATGTGCAATTATGAAATATTTTCCAATATTTTCCCCCCTCTTGTTTTTTCTTTCTCTGCTATCTCCATGCTGCCGGCACTACCTCCCTTCTTTCTCTGGACTTTTCCATGTGTCCACTACAGGCATGGTGTGTGAGAAGGGGATCCAGATCCTTCTCACCATTGTGGGGGCATTCGCCTCCTTTGGCCTGATGACGGTGGCAATTGGGACAGATTACTGGCTCTACTCTCGTGCTCTGATCTGCAACAGTACAGCCAATGTGACGCAGGATGACCCACACAACAAGGACAAGAAAGACCCTGGAGCCCTCACACACTCGGGCCTTTGGAGGATCTGCTGCCTTGAGGGTCAGGGGCTCTACTACATATCTCTGGGATGTGTAGTCTTTCAGATTGGAGGACTTTCAGTGTTTATGTTAGATTAGCCAGAGATTTTTGGAATATGGGCAGAAGTATTTCAAAGAGGGTAGCGTTTTTGTAGCAGTTGTTTGATGGAGTGACGTACCCAGGCTGATTTCAAATCTTGGGAACAAAAATATGTAAAAAGGTTATTTAAAATAACTTGAGATTTCATTCATATTGGAGTATTTTTCAAACCAGAGACACCAAATTATGTGTTATTGATGTTTTGTACAGTAAATACACAGTGAGCCATCACAGTAGGGCATTACAATTCTTTACAGAATGAAACAAGACTTTGGATTGCAACATTTTGGTTTCTATTATTATGACTTAATCTAGTGTACAATATTTGTACAGGTTAAACAGCATCCATGGACCTGTATGAAACCTGTATGTTTAGTTTCTAATGTAGACAGTAAGAGGAAAAGCAAGTGAAATTCTAATTAAAATACTGTTTGGGAAGAACCTGAAGAACCAGGCAGTCAAGGAGTGCAGAGTTGTGTTTTAACAGTGACTGTTCTCACTTAGCCTCACACCACATTTACTCCCTTTTCAGTCTGTACCCAGCTATTGTGCACTGCTAATTTAGCCATATGGCTAATCTCCATAACAACAAAGCTTTCAATTAAAGATAAGCTCTCACTTTGCTGCCGCACCTCTTTTTCTCTCTCTTTTTCTCTCTCTAGAGTTCTCTCTTTTGCTTTCATCACTTCTCCAATCTCTTCCCCTCTCCCAAACTCTGTGCAGCACATTTGTGTTTTTCTCTCTCTGCGATTTTCACTATGTCCTTCTTTATTAGTCTTCTCTTATCCTCCTTCTCTCTGTAGATGCTGTATTGCATGGTTGGCACACTTTAGAGGTCAAGTAATCTTCTATGTCCACAGGGTTTGGAGGCAAGATGGATGCTAAGTAGTAGTGCCTCTGAGATTAGGTGAAGTGGAAGGAGGACCCATTTTGAATCTGCATAATAAATGCCAAACCTTCTAACCGCTAACTCTTTCTGTCTAAGGACAGTGAAGTGTGGGGATACATACAAGACATATAACTTAGATATTCCAGGGGGAAAAAAACATAATAACCTTGTCTCCTGTCTCTTGGTTTCTGTTAACACTAGGACTTGAGATTGGAGTGCATGAGGCAATGAGTTGCTTTCATGTGTTTAAGCTTATAGCTCAAGGCTCCCAGAGGACTGAGTGCAATGTCATGAACACACAGTCAAGATCTTATTTCCAATAAATGACTGGTGCTTTGGACAGAAGTGTCACTATGGATCAGCCATATAGCCATCCTGTCTCCAGAGAGCCGCAGGATCTGTAAGCAAGAACCAAACTGGAGAGCTCAGTTTCTCATCCATGGGCTGTGCTGACTCTTTTCCCTTTGTGTGCCTCCTATTTCTTTCTTACAGACTAATGTCCATGAGGAAATTTTAAAAAGACAGAGCGGTGAATCGAACCCAAGACCTTCCCTCACACCTGTCCATACCTCCCTCCGTCTGTGTTTCATCTCTCCATCACACTTTCACTCCATTCATCACCACCAGTCATGGTGTCATCATATCGCGTCAGTCTGTGTGTCAGCAGTAGGCCCCCAGCACTGGAGCGGGTAGCTATCCAACTGCCTGCATGACTCCAGGGCTCCACTCTATGTGCATGTGTATATACAGTATTTGTGGATGAGTGTTGTGCAGAGTCCTGTGTGTCTGTTATCCAAAGCTCTGTGTTCAATTTGAGTGGAACATTCAACAACTAAGATCGTAGGTGGTGGGTTTAGTAGTTTGGTTCATATTTCAAACTAGACAAATGAAACATGTATAGATGGCAATGAATTTCTGGATTTATTTAAGGGACATGGATATTTTATGTTATCTGTTATCTATCGCCCATCTCATATTTTTATGAAGTTAGAATGTTAATTTACCTATCAGTTGTATTTCCTGATTATCTGATTCAAGCAAAAAAAATATATTTTTGCTTGTAAGCATTTTCCCTGCTGTAATGTGCTTGATTTACCTCATCATGTAATTACCATCATTAGATAAGAGCTGGGGAGTCATTGTGCAGGCTGCTGTTGGAATTGGTAATAACAGCCATAAACAGTATTGCTTAGGGTTAATTTTCTAGTACTATGCAAGACGAAAATAGCTATTGATATATTCCAATTTATGTATATTTTAAAAATGTGTTAACAATATTATGTTATGTTTAAATTGGCCTGACCAGGCATTAAAATCACCTGTCATAGACAATGAAAATTAGTGTTACCCATATTAAAAAGCCATATTAAAATCATTATTATTACAGTTAACCCATTAAACTCAAAGGACACGACTTACAGTCATGTGAAAAAATAAGTACACCCCATGGAAATTGTTGGCTTTTTTTACATATTTGGACAAGAAAACATTTGATCATCTTTGAAACAGTGCCTATTAATAAAGTTGATATACTTGATCAAAACCACAAGGAAAATTAGCTTTTTCAGTCATTTACTCAACAGAAATATTAATATATGTGAGATTCTTTTGAGGAATTTCTGCAATCTCTTTCTGATTGTAGAAGCATGCACTTTGACACCACAGACTTACTAGCAGATCCTGTAATGAAATTTTAGGGTTCTTGGAGACTTCTTTTTGCATCAGACGGTCTGCTTTAGGGCTGAATTTGCTGGGATGGATATCGTTTAAAATCTGCGCCATTTGGAGATTATTATCCCTACAGTGGAATGATGTATTTCAAATCATTTTGAGATCTTTTTTAATCCCTTGCCAGACTCATAGGCATCCACAACCTTTTTTCTGAAGGCCTTACTAGATCTTGGCATGATCACAACATACCTCTATAACAAAGGGAACACCAGACACTAGATATGAGAGGGGTGTAAATAAGACTGGTTCCACCTGCACTCCCTATGCAGGTTCTAATCACTGGCCCCCAATCTTCAACACCTGATTCTAATTTTTATGGATTTTTATGGGGTGTACTTGCTATTTCCATGAGACTGATCTGTTCTTGCATTAATTTAAACTGTGAAAATTACTACAAAATGTCAATTTTATGTTTCATTTGGTAGAGTGTATCACCTTTATTAATAGGCAGTGTTTCAAAGAGGAACGGATGTTTGCTTTTCCAAAAATGTAGAAAGAAAAACATTTCCATGGGGTGTACTTTTTTTTTTTTTATATGACTGTACGTTCCTCACTCTCAAAACTGGTTAGGTTGGTATAGACATTTATTAATCACATCAATTAATACAGGTCTCCTTCACTTCCACTAATAGCTATATGTGCTACTGTGTAATTGAAAAAGGAGATACAGAATTAGACATGTTAACAAATTAAGATATGTAGAGCAACAGCAACATGTTGATCACCTGTAGTCTTTCATGTAGGTGTGAAACGAGGGGTGTGCTCTCAGATCAACCACTTCCCAGAAGACGCAGACTTTGACCATGATGGAGCAGAGTACGTCTTGCGTAAGAGACATTCCTTCCCTTCCTTTGTGGTAATACAGTGAGCACTGGTAAAGGGTGCTAAGGAGGATTATGTAAAAGAGCTGTAGCACAGGATATGCATTGTTTGTCAAATTTCGTTTTGTAGAAATCACACTGAATGCTCGTTAATGCTTAAAAGATAACAATCCTGTATTTTTTTGCAAATTGTGGAAAGTCTGATAAATGACTTCAGGGGAGCTCTGTCGCTGTTGATTATGGCTGATGCACACGCAAACACTCATACATGCATGCGTGCACACACATATTAGCTGGCATTCGATTGATATTCATGTCATGTCCTTTAGCTGTGCCAGCAAAGCTAGTCCCAGATGGGATTTTGGACTTTGGAGGAAAAACAGCTTCTCTCCTGAGGCTTTTTCAGCAGAAAAAAGATGAACCCACATTGCAGAGACATGATTTAATTACACAGAATAATTAACACATTTTTTTATATTCAATTTGTCGTTGTTTGGACTGATCGTAAAGCTCTGTTTCACATCCCTCTCAACCTTGTGATCTATTTTTTGCATCATTTCTCTTGCTATATAAAACATTTACGTTTTCAATACCTAATTCAATCTTTGCATTCCCCCCTCCCCATCTCTCTCCCTCTCTAGGAGTGGTTCGGGCTTCAAATATCTTCCCTATTCTTAGTGCAATCTTGTTGCTGATGGGGGGAGTGTGTATTGCCGCTAGTCGCTTCTACAAGAGCAAAAGGAACATCATACTGGGAGCTGGCATTCTTTTTGTAGCTGCAGGTTTGGAAATCTTCTCATTGTTGTGGTCTATTTGATGTCTAGGTACACTGAAGTGACAATATATTAGACACATTTAACTTTGATATATATACTCATTGGCTGTTTTGGTGGGACTAAACCTAGTAACCATATCGTCTAAATGAGATCTGGTCAGCAGTGGTCCCCTTTCATTGATTTCTGTATAATAGGTTGGATACAGTAAGTAACTGTATACTTACAAATTCTCCTATATAGTGGGTGAACCTGATAAAATGGCCATTGACTCAAAGGTTGGACAAAGACCCTGAGTAAAGTCCAAAGAGATCCTAGTAAGGCTGTATTCATGACCGCCATTGGCAAGTCCAAGACCAGTCAAACCTGAGTCAAGACTGAAGTTTAAGGGGGTTGAGGCCAAGTCAAGATCAAGTCCAAATGAATGCAAGACCGAAACCAAAACCGAAGTCAAGGCTGATAAACCAAAACCAAAACAAATAATTTCCAAGGTGAAGTCTTCACTTCGACTACTTAGCTTCATTAGTGCATTATGCCATGATTAGGCTATGTTTTATAGAGAAAGGAATTACCTCTTGTCAAACCTTTGTGCATGTGGGGAAAAAAACACAACCGTGATTTTTACAAACTCCCAGTTAAGACCAATATTCTATTTAGTTAAACTAATGTCCAAGACTGACACAATCCAAATACAAATGCCAATAATACAGCCCTAGATCTTAGGGAATAAAAATTGTCCAGAAGAATGAAAAAGGCAGTTAGGGGCCCAGAACATTAACCTGTCACTGGAGCTAAAAATTAGTGTGAAAGAAATCTAGTGAAAAAGAAAGTCATTCTCCTAATATAAGTCCTTTACATTTGGATGAGATGGGATTGGTATGTGGTGTATAAATATAAACTACCACTTTTATCCTGTGCCATCCTGACATCCTGATCCGGATAAAATGGTGAGTGAATGGTGAGTCTCTCAAGGGGGACAAGTGGAATTGCACCCCATAGCAAAATAGCCACCAGATTTTTCTTGTAATTTGTCGTCCAACTGTAACTTTTTTGTACTGACATGTGCTACAACAATCTTTGACAGTGCATAGATGCTTAATGGCTAGATTACACAGTATTTGCCTATATAGTTCATTTGTATCTGCAAAATTTTTTGCGTAAGAACAATCAACCCATCTGAAATGCTCTAAAAAACCTGTGTTGACAAATTTCACCTGTAGGTTTGAGCAACATCATTGGCGTGATTGTGTACATCTCGGCAGCGCTAGGTGACATCTCTCCAAAGAAGGATGAGGATAAAAAATGGCAATACTCATATGGATGGTCCTTCTATTTTGGTGGCCTTTCATTCATTCTGGCTGAGATGGTAGGGGTGCTAGCTGTTAACATCTACATTGAAAAGAACAAAGAGCTGCGCTGCCGTTCACGCACCGACATCTTCAAGAGCACAACACATGCTGTGCTGCGCTTGCCTAGTTACCGCTTCCGCCGCCGCTCCTCACGGTCCAGTTCACGCTCTACCGAACCATCAAGAGGCTCGCGGGACCCCTCACCTGCTGCTGCTGGCCCACCAGGGAGCAAAAGCTTTGGCCTGCCCCCCTCAGCACTACTTTCACAGGGGCCTGTCTCCGTTTCCACCCTGCCCAATCCACACTCACACTCCCGCTCACACTCAGCCCTACCCGGAGGTGACATCTCGCTCTACACCCTGTCACGAGACCCCAAACTGAGTGCACTGGGGGCTCTGGGTGCACCACCTGTGTATGGCACAGTGGATCGTGCCACACTCTACCAGTTGCACAACTGCTTTCCCAAAGATAGTGGAGGAGGAGGAGCAACCATGATGATGAGCGGCACACTGCCATCTCTCAAGTCCCATAATCCAGCTGGAGTGCAGAATTCATCCAGTGGAAACTCGGCACCTTCATCACAACCCCCGCCATTCTCATCCTCTACAGTGGAGAGGGAGAGAGGGATGGGCACACTTGACAGGCTGGCCAAGCCAGAAAGCAATTCCAACACGCTGAACAGAAAAACCACACCGGTGTAGTGAGAGACCAGAACAGAAGAGAGTGTAAATCCTGTATAGTGGAAGCTGAATGAAGGTTGTGTTCAAGTTAAGAAAAGGAAAAAAAAAACTGAGAAAATATATGTTCCTTCTGTCTCCCTGTCTGAAATGCTTTTCTGTTTCACTTTATGGAAAATGAGTTTCAGACAAAAATTGAACCAGTGACAATTCATAATAACAACTACAACATTCATTTAGTTTTATAACATTTTTTTTAAACGTGAACTATGATCATTGGAAACTGTACTGTGAAGTTTACCCTTTTTTTATTTGTTAGAAATTGAAGCGAGTGGTTGCCTAAGTGCATTCCTAGAAGGTTTGTTGTTGTTGTTATTATGAGAAAAACAATCTGTAGCGACTAGCTTTTTATGTTGGAAATGATTTTCAAGACATCAACTGTGATTCCGATACAGTGGATACTGCAGAAGCATGAGTGTCTATAATATGTATGAGAGAAAACATATTATTATTATTATTATTATTATTATTATTATTATTATTATTATTATTATTATTATTATTATTTATTAATAATATTATTATGATTACAACTAGCATAAAAACAACTTTGTAGAAAGCATCTAATTTATTTTTAGAATTGATTTTTCTTTTCTACCATTTGATAACATAATATTAAGTGTTTATCCTAAATATTGTCTTCCAGTTATATCGACAAAAGAAACTATGAATTGATGGACTGAAAACTGCTGACTGAGTGTTGAAATGAAATTTTTTTAAATGAATGAACCATCCTATCATTATTTTTGTTATGATCATTAGTAGCTGTGAAAGTAACAGTAATCTTTATTTTGGGGCATTACCAGATTACCAGACCCCTCACTAAGACAAAGAGGGAGTATATATATATATATATATATATATATATATATATATATATATATATATATATATATATATATATATATATATATATATATATAAAGAGCACCATAGATGTTCCTGTAGGACAGTGTATTGTAAAGTGACTTCTATCTTCTATCCAAAACTGTGCTTTCTACAAGATTGAGGAGACCAAGAGATGTATGTAAAAAAATAAATTAACAAAACCTTAGATAAAAATGATGGGTAGATCACATTATGGGAAACGAATGCCAATGTATAATGTCATATGCATAACTATATTTAAAGTCACAAGCAAGTGGGGCCAGGATGAGGCTTTTATTAAATCTGAGGGGCAGAAGCTGTGTGAAGTTTGAGAAAGTACATATATATCTACAGTATATTGGACACTGTCCAGCTAATGTCCAGATTGAATCAGATCGGACTTGTGTCCTTTGTGCCATGTGACCATGCCAGCATCCCCATGGCCAGGCTCCCACACAATGAACTTTCACTGTGCTGCACCTGATCCTATTAGACCTTTGACCTTTCTGCTTCTTCCAATGAAAGATTCTATCACATGTAAACGATCTGCCAACTTCAATCTATATAAAGCCAACATGGGACATGGGATAGAGTGCAAAACAGCCATCAACAGACACACACACACACACACAAGCACACGCACACACACACACGCACACACAAACACACACTCTCTATTGCAAATGGGTGTTTTTTTTAAACCACTATAAAAATGCAAAAACTACAGACTACATTCATGTGAGCAACTCTAAACATGTAGTGAGAATAGATATATCCACACACAAAAAACAGTTTATCTAAATGTGTGATAAACTGAAACACTGTATTGCACGAATTTTCTATATATAAAACAACAACAACAACAAGACAATCTTGGTGTGATGTCATTTGTCTTTTGGCTCATGTTTTACCAGGAAGGAAATACACCACTACAGACAGCATCATATGTTCTATTAAAGGGAGATATAGGGTGTATTTATGTATTTATATATATAAATACACACACACACACACACACACACACACACAGCTGGGATACAAGCTCAAGTGTCCACCTGAAGGCTCTGGTCTCATTCTTGTGCATTTTTTTTATTACACAAACAAACAAACAAAGACACGCACCCCGTGGAAATTGTTTCCTTTTTTGACATATCTGGACAAGCAAACATTTGATCCTCTTTGAAACAGTGCCTGTTAATAAAGGTGATACATTTGAACAAAATCACAAGGAAAATTAGAATTTTCAATAATTTATTCAGAAATATAAATAGATGTGTTATTCTTCTGCGGAAAAAGTAAGTACACCCTTGGCCTCAGAAACTAGTATTGCCCCCTTTAGCGGAACTACTTCTTGTAGGCATTTTGCATAATTGTCCACAAGGCTTGCTGGAATTTTTGACCACCTTTTCATGTAATGTTCTTTCAGTTGCAAGGTTTCTTGCATGTACTGCACACTTTAATTTTCCACACAACATTTCAATGAGATTCAAATCTGGGCTTTGACTAGGCCATTCCATAACCTTCAATTTCTTCTTTTTGAGCCATTCTTTGGTGGATTTGCTAGTGTGCTTAGGATGGCCTCATATTATCTTCAAGCACATTTTGATATGATGCAGAATTCATAGTTGAATCAATGAATGCAAGCTGTCCAGTCCCTGAGGCAGTGAAGAAACCCCAAACCATAACATTTCCACCACCGTGCTTCACAGTTGGTATGAGGTGCTTCTCTTGAAAGCTGTCTTTGGTCTGTACCAAACATGTCTGTGATTACTGTGGCCAAACAACTCTATTTTTGATTCATCTGTCCAGAGCACATTATTCCAAAAGGCCTGGTCTTTGCCTATATGCTCATTGGCAGACTGTAGTCTTGCAAAGGCTTTTTCCTGGCATGCTTCCCATGCAGGTCACATTTGTGCAATCTCTTTCAGATTGTAGAAGCATGCAAGTTGCAAGACTTACTAGCAGATCCTGTAATGAAATTTTGGGGTTCTTGGAGACTTCTTTTTGCATCAAACGATCTGCTTTTGGGCTGAATTTGCTGGCATGGCCAGTTCTAGAGAAATTGATAATCATTTAAAATCTGCCCCATTTGTAGATTATGATCCCTACGGCGGAATGATGTATTTCAAATAATTTGGAGATCTTTTTTTAATCCCTTGCCAGACTCATAGGCATCCACAACCTTACAGAACTCTTTAGATCTTGGCATGATGACACTATACACCTCAATAACAGAGGGAACACCAGACACTAGATATGAGAGAGGTATAAATAAGACAGGTTCCACCTGCACTCCCTAAACAGGTTCTAATCAATGGCACACAATCTTGAACACCCGATTCTAAATTTATAGATTTGATGGTGTGATAAATGTAGGGGTATACTTACTTTTCATGTTACTGGTATGTTTTTTGTTCATTTAAATTGAGAAAATTACTACAAAATGTCAATTTTATGTCATTTCATAGAGTGTATCAAATTCATTAATAGGCACTGTTTCAAAGACTATCAAATGTTTGCTTGTCCAAATATATATACAGTGCTCTCCAGTAATATTGGAACCCTTGGTAAATGTGAGCAAACACGTCTGTGAAAATTTGTCTAAAAAATTCACAAAAATACTCTTCTCTCATGGACATCAAACAATTGCAAACAAAACACAGGTTTATCACACAAAAATAATATTTGTTAAATATATTTGTGCCACAATTATTGGCATCCTTTTAGTAAATACTGTTCTACCTTCCTTTGCCAAGATAACTTCTTGAATCTTCTCCTATAATGCCTGATGAGGTTGGAGAATACATAGCAAGGGATCTGACACCATTCCTTCATATAGAATCTCTCCATATCCTTCAAATTTCAAGGTCCACACTGGTGGACTCTCCTCTTCAGTTCACCCCACAGGTTTTCTATGGGTTTCAAGTCAGGGGACTGGGATGGCCATGGCAGGACTTTAATTTTGTGGTCAGCAAATCATTTTTGTGTGGATTTTGATGTATGTTTTGGATCATTGTCCTGCTGGAAGATCTAACCACGGCCCATTTTAAGCTTTCTGGCGGAGGCATTCAGGTTTTCATTTAATCTGTTGATATTTGATATCTGTTGATATCTGTTGATATTTGATCGAGTCCATGATGACATGTATCCTAACAAAATGTCCAGGTCCTCTGACAGAAAAACAGCCCCAAAACATTAAAGAGCCATCACCATATTTAACCATGGGCATGAGGTACTTTTCCGTATGGCTACCTCTCTGTGTGCACCAAAACCACCTCTGTTTTTTATTGCCAAAAGGCTCTATTTTGGTTTAATCTGACCATAGACCCCGATCCCATTTGAAGTTCCAATAATGTCTGGCAAACTGAAGACACTTAAGTTTGTTTTTGGATGAGAGTAGAGGCTTTTTTCTTGAAACCATTCCAAACAACTTGTGTTGATGTAGCTGGCTTCAGATTGTAGTTTTGGAGACTTTCTGACCCCAAGACACAACTAACTTTTGCAATTCTCCAGCTGTGATCCTTGGAGATTTTTTGTCCACTCGAACCATCCTCTTCACAGTGCGTTGAGACAATATAGACACACGTCCAATTCCAGCTTGATTCATAACATTTCCAGTTGACTGGAACTTCTTAATTATTTCCCTGATAGTGGAAATGGGCATCTGTGTGTGTGTGTGTGTGTGTGTGTGTGTGTGTGTGCGTGTGTGTGTGTGTGTGTGTGTGTGTGTGTGTGTGTGTGTGTGTGTGTGTGTGTAATGGATGAGAAACAATGAGGCTATACGATTGACTGTCATACACCAAGCAGACAGCAAAGAGCTCTGGGAGACCTGCAAATGAGAGACGTTGTGCATAGTTAACACCTTAGGATAATATTTCTCACTCACATCAATTTTTATGTGCTCATATGAACCATGCACTAATTTTAACCCAAGTGAAATACAAAAAGCAGAGAGTGTGAGGGGGGAAAAAAACAACACTCCTGTTTGCAAAAGATTTAATTATCAAGCAAAACTATACAGTGAAGGCGACATATACATTGAAACAAAATAGGACCTCAAAAAAAAGAGTTATTTTATATATTTTATATAACAGCGGAAAGGGTTATTAACAGGGTGAAAATGAAAAAAAAAAAAGCTTTCCAGAGTGAAATATAAACACGTTATTTACAGCCTGTGTCTGTGTGTAAGGTCTGTGTATAATACAAAGTCAAAAAAAAATACAGCATACATCATTTACATGTCATACAGTAAGAACACACAGAACACATTTTACATAATTTAAGAGAGAATCAATGTTAATTTCCAAAATATTCAAAGTCACTAATAAGCACTAATCTAGCATACTGTAGCTGAGTATCATGTATGAAGAGCATGTGGACTTCTGAAATCTGAAAGACTTATTTATTGGTTAAGAAATGTTTCATGTATTACATGCAACAAGTGGCAAAAAATTTAGCTGAATGTTATAAAGCTGACACCAGCTTTGTTGAGCTGAACTGATTTTTGCTAACCCATAATGCATATTCATATAGCACCGTATACTGGCTGTTAATGAAATCAAATGAGATTAAGATATGTCAGACCAACCAGCACAATATAAAACTCCTTCAGCTCTTCTGTAACAGTCCCCCAGGTAGCTTGGTGTATGTAGTTTAGTTTTTCACTGTTTAATTATGAAACAGAATGGCTGCTGGGGAAATACTATGCAGTGCTGGCATAGAGACCCAAATACAAACAAGACAAAATTAACTGCTGAGAGGAGAAACTCCGATTTTGTTTTTCCCATTTTTTAAAATGTTTTTTTTTTTTTTGACAGAGCAATGAATATTCAAAGAAAAAACATAGCTAATATTACCATGTGACTTCTTAATGTACTCTCTCATCTGTGAGTCTGAGCTTTTCCTGTATGATCTCATTTCTTTGAACTTAATCACATCCCTTTGATGCGTCCCTTTACCCACAGCGCTGACACACACTCTTTGACACAGACTGTAGCCAATCAGTAACAAGCATGTGATGTTCAATAAGGACATGCTGTTCTGCTTTGAGTGTGTTTTTGTGTTTCCAAATTTTCTGTCATGTTTCCTGGGAAGTTCATTTTTACGAGTTGGGAAGTCGTAATTACGACGTGTAATTACGACGTCAAGTGCGTTCAAGTCATTTTGGTCAGCGCAAGATGGTGATGTATCTCCTCTTAATTAACTATTAAAAAAGAGGGGTTTTTTAAAAACTGTACTTTAAGGAAATGAAAAGCATTGAATTTGCATCAGGTATGTTTTTGCTTTTTTATGCTTTTAAGCAATTTATGAAACTTTATCATTACATATTATATCGTAATTGTACAATGCTTTCATATTTTGTGCAGGCACTTGTGCAGGTTTGCTACATATACCAAACACATAATAACTGAAATCAGTTTCTGAGACTAGTAAACCTTCAATTTCAACTAATTTACCATCAACTACAGAGGTTGCATCCATTGATTCCACCATGTTTTCTTACTGACATGTCCCCAACTCAGAAACAGAGCTTCCTGAGAAAGTTTCCTACTCATAATTCTGACTTTGTGGTAGCGTTCAACTCGTAAATACGATCTTTCCGACATGACTTGAATGCTCCATAAAGCTGTTTGCTTTTTTTTGTTTTGTTCTCATGTTTTTAATTTTGCTGTTACATTTACATTTATGGCATTTGGCAGACACCCTTATCCAAAGTGATTTACATATATCTCATTTATATAACTGAGCAGTTGATTGTTGCTCAAGGGCCCAACAGTGGCAGCTTGGTGGTGATGGGATTTGAACTTATGACCTTCTGGTCAGAAGTCCAATGCCACCAAGTTATCACTGCCACAATGCTTGTGTTTATGAATTTATTGTCATGCTGCTGAATCTGCTGTTGCATTTTGGGGTTTGTTGTTGTGCTTATTGAATTGCTGTATCTGATATTTTGCATTTACAGGCCACCATAGTAAATAGCTTTTCACCAAATTCTAACCAAAGGATATATGAGAGTGCTCTGAAGTTCTGAATTTTCCTGACAAAGCTTTGAAACCTTTCCAGACAAAGCCCACCACGTGAACCTGTTGGGAATGACTACAGATATAAAATGCAAAGAAAATGTCAGGTACAGTCAGGAGAATTTTCTATTAAAACCTGATTAAATATGAAGGAAAATGAACGTAACTTAAAATGATGCGGAATGTTCCAGAGTGAGAGGTGGGCCATCTTACTTAAAGCTAATGACAAGCATATGTAAATACTATTTATTAATCTTTCACCAAGCAATTTTTTTTTTCTGTGAGCGTACTTCATTTATAAAGTAAGGTCCTTTTGGAACAGCTGAAGTTTCACATGCAATAGATCCTAGCACTTTGAAGTAACCTAAATTTTTAATAATATCTTGAACATTACAAGTCAGCCATTATCAGCCATTATCTGTGTACTGTACAGAGCTAATGCTGCATTCACAATCTTTTGGGAACCGGAAAATTTCAGACGATTTCTGAATGGCCCTCCAGCTCAATTCCCACTCTGAAATCAGACTTTCTCCAAGCTGGAGTTCTCTGATTTCATTTAACATGATGGTGCCAATAGGAAAAAGCAAGGAAAATATCTAGTAGTTGTTTCATGCTTTTTAACTAGACTTGTTTTTATTTGTGTTTGATAATAATAAATAATTGAACTGAATTGAACAATTTTTTTACAAGTCAAACTGCAAACTGCCATGTTCTCTTAGTGCTATCAGTGATGAACCACCATAATATACATACATGTATACACACACACACACACACACACACACACACACACACACACACACACAGAGATATATATATATATATATATATATATATATATATATATATATATATATATATATATATATATATATATATATATATATATATATATATATATGTGTGTGTGTGTGTGTAAACACTTCCACTTTTAAAATACTATACTTCTTATATTCACACAAAAAAATCAAACAACAAATTACTTTTTTCCAACTTTACAGTGGAAGTGTGTGAAGATTTTGAGGTAAGAAGGAAGAACATTCAGAGTGGAGATCCTGGGCATCATGAATGCAGCTGACTAACAGCTGGTGTCTATTATCTAATAAAATCAAACAAAGTTATTTTTCATATAGCTTATTCTAATGTTTCATGTAGCTTACCCAATAAAGTGGCCACTTAATTCAGCATTTTCTAAAATCTAATTTTGGTGTCAATCAATTGGCAGAAATCATACAATTTTATGTACCATTGCCAGTCGTTGCAACCTGTTAGTCTTTAATTCTGTCAGCATATTTCTAAGTATTTATAAGTACATTTTTTTTAAATATAAATATTTATAAGTATTTATGAGCATATTTATAAGTAAAAAAATAAAATAAAATAAAATAAAAGAGTTCAGTTTGCTAGGCACTGTTGTTTTGGTGCATTATGCATTTCCTGAAAGGATTAAAGGGTAAAGAAAACAACAGGAAGAGAATGCCGCCAACAAGAAGGATGGCCCCGGCTGAGCCTACACATGCCACTGACCAGGAGAACTCATAGTGCAGAGGGACACTGTGATCACTCGCCAGCAATGCCAGTACTGATTGGTGGAAAACTAAGATGGACAGCAGGATCAGGATGCCTGAGAGAAATTTAGAGAAAGAAAGAAGCCAAAAGATGAGAGCAGGCATGAAACAAAGGCATAAGCATTTGAAACTGGTTGCAACTGGGATTACGAAACAAAGGGGGGGAAAAGAGTGTTTTCTTTTCCTGAGAAATCTTTCTCATATTTACAGAAGCTTAAGTGGACAAACTTACACTTCTGTAAGGAATGTCTTCAGACATACAAAAAGTTATGTCAAATATTAAGAAAGAGGGTCACCTGAGATGAGGAAGCAGACAGAAGCAGGCTTGAGGAGGAAAGGTACACTCTTCGTGAGAGACATAATAATACACACGGAGCCCATCATCATTAAAAACAAACTGAACACTGCCAACATCGCTGATGCCAGACTCAAATCTGAATCGGGGAGAGAGAGAGAGAGAGAGAGAGAGAGAGAGAGAGAGAGAGAGATCAAAATGTTCAAATATTAGTTATTTTTCTGTATAGTGTGTTGCTTGGGGAACTGGGAGATCTCAGGAGAGATGTTCCTCTTTTTAGTGCCTCGAAGACGAATGAGGAAGATATGGGTAAGGAAAGCAGACAATGCGTGTTAGCATGGGTCAAAGGATGGGACTGAAGATGAAAGGAAAGGATGTCAGAAGAGGAAGACAAAAAAGAAAGCAGCTACATTTACTTTTATATGTTGAAACTTACTTTTATCTGTTGTTTTCTTAAAAATAACAGCATTTTCTCCCGAAGTGTAGAACTTAAAATATGTGCAGTTAGACTCTGAGAAAAAACAAGAGGATGAAACACAGTTGGATGAACAGGTTAACTGGGTTTTAGTTAGTTAACTAAGGCATTCCTACTGCTAAAATAAATGTCAGGTAAAAGACAGGACTTTCTGCAGCAATCAAAGTTATGACAAATAAGGCCAGTGTGTGACATTTTGTTATGCTATTGTGTTCAGCTGTGTGGTTTTGTACAACCTATATAATTCGATCAGATTTCAAAATTCACTGTTGGAATTGCTATAAAATGAAGTCCACAGTGTAAATGGAGAGACTGGCAGTAGTAATACACTGCTCAGCAACCTTTACTATTACTTTCAGGTGCATGCATACAGCTGCTCTTAGATATGCCTAGGGTAACTTAGGTTAGTGAAATGAAAAAATGATCAGAGCAGCAACCTTATATGACATTTTGAATTCATTATATACACGATACAGTGAAAATGAATGTGTTATATTTGCCAAGAAATTCTCCTCCAACTGTTCAAGTTAATTACCTGCTTACAGATAATTAAGCACGATCTGCAAGAGCTTGCTAACATCTGCATACTGTTGCAAAATATGCCAGCAATGCAGACAGTATAATAATAATAATAATAATAATAATAATAGTTGTTGATATTATTATTGGTATTATTGGTATTATTAATTAATTTGTGTTATTCATTCACACCACCATGTTGTTTGTTTAACAGCACACCATACAGTGTTTAATTCCTTACATACATATCCTCTGTGTAGTACAGAAATCCTCCAGAGAAATAGTATCACATGTAACATAGGTTCAGATATAAATACTATCTAAGCATTTGATGTAGTGCACTTTTTTATGTGTGTGTGTGTGAGTGAGAGAGAGAGAGAGAGAGAGAGAGAGAGAGAGAGAGAGAGAGAGAAGCACACAACTGACCTCCAGGCAGCTCTGCAGGGCCACAACTGTCTCTCTCTGGGTCAATGTCGGACACCCAGAGTGTGCGTGTGCAGGCCTTCCACAGGCCATAGTGCACCAACTGACATGACTGGTTGTTTTGGAAGTGTTTTGGCTGTGCCAGTTCCACCCAGAATTCGGCACCCACGCCCAGCACGGTCAAAGTCACTCCCACAATGGCCACAAAAAATGCCATCTTGATCTTGCCCTCTTGGCCCTCAGTCATATGTGAGGATCTGGCTCTGGTTTTACTGCGCCCACCTCCTCCCCCAGCCCCGATTCCTACATGCCCACCCACTCGTGCATCATCTTCAGACTGCATGAAATAGTTAGACCACATTGTACCCGATGAATTTAACAGAGTTGAAGGCTGTAAAAATAAACAAAAGGGATTAAACAAATCCCTTGTAGAAAAAAATTAAGAATATAAAGATTTTTTTCAAAAAAATAATAATAATAAATTAAGTGAATCAGGTATGAGATTGATGAGAAATTGATATAAAGAATCAGAATGAAAACGTACAAAAGGAAAAATGAATGAGGGATTAAATTGAATGAAAGGACAAAGTTAAGAGGTAAGCAGTGCAGTAAAGTCAGGGGAGATCAAACAACCAACTATTGGAAGGATGAGACGGGAGTGAATACAAGAAGATCTTCCAGATCAGTAGTCACTAGATGATCAGTCCTCATTGAAGAGACTGAAAGAAATGAAATAACACACTGAGTATTTCAGATCTTAAGAAGAATGAATTACATTATGTAACTCATTAATGTACATCTGATGAGTGACAAACTACACAATTTGACACACACACAAAATTCATGCCGAAAGAATGCTTTTTAAAAAATGATTACAGTTCATGTAGTTTTTTAAAAAGTTATTTACAGTTGATATAAAAAAAAATCTATTCACCCCTGCTGTAAAAGTGCATCTTTTTGAGATGCAAAAAATGAAACCAAGATCTTTTCTACCTTTAATGTGATATAGCAACTAACAAGTTATTTTTAACTGAAAATAACCTGGTTGCATAAGTGTGGATATTCTTTTATAATGGGAGCACGTGGCTGTGCTCAGAATGAGCCAATCACATTCAGACTCATGTTTGAACATGGGGTAAAATAAAGTAGATGAAGTAACAAAGTAATAATTATACAGCTTTCATCAAGGAAGTGATTCTGATTAGCCCCCAAATAAAGATCAGCTGTATCTGTTAGATTTTCTTGACATTATCTTGCTTTCATCCGACTCATGAAGCCATGGTCCACAAAGAGCATGCAAAGCATATAAAGGAGCTCATTGTCAAAAGACATCGATCAGGAGGAGGAGTACAAAAGAATTTCCAAAACCTTAGTAAACACACCATGAAGACCACAAGTGGAGAAAATGGGGCATCACACTGTCATCACCAATAGCAGGATATCCCTTCAAACTTGATGAAAGTACAAGAAGAAACTTATTGGGGAGGCTGCCAAGAAACCTACAGCAACATCAAAGGAGCTGCAGGAATATCTGGAAAGCACTACTCACACCCTGCATGTGCCAGAAATCTCTGCTCTTCTTCACATGTCTGGACTATGGGGTAGGGTGGCTAGACAAAAAAATCTTACTCATGAAAAAAACAAACAAACATCCAATACCACCTAAATCACTCCAAACCATGAGGCAACATGATTATGATCTGATAAGACCAAGGTAGAACGTTTTGGGCATAATTCTAAAAGATATATTTGCTGCAAAAACAAGGCAGCTTATCACCCAAAGAACACCATACCTACTGTGAAGCATGGTGGTGGCAGCATCATGCTATGCAGTTGCTTCTCTTCAGCTGGGACTTGGGCTCTATTCAAGACTGAGGGAATTATGGATAGCTCAAAATCTATTTTGGCACAAAATCTGCAGGACACTATTAATCAGCTAAAGATGAAAAAAAAAAAAAAAAGACCTTCAAGCACAACAGTGAAAAAAAGGACAAAAAAGGTCAATTAAGAAATGGCTTCAGAAGAAGATCAATGCTTTGGAATAGTCAGAGTTCAGATCTAAAATCTTTTCAAAACCTCTGGAATGACTTGAAGAGGGCTGGGTATAGAGATCTCCTCATAATTTAATAGATTTGGACCATTTTTGCAATGAAGAGTGGAATAAAATTGCCAAATTATCACATGCCTAGTTGGTAGACTCTTACCTAAAAAAATTATGCTGTAATACACGCGAAAGGTTCTTTATCAAAGGATTAGGTTATTGGTAGTGGTTAGGATGTTGAACTTCTGATCAGAAGGTTGTGAGTTCAAATCCTAGCACTGCCAAGCTGCCACTGCTCTGTTGTATAAATGAGATAAATGTAAGTTGGTCTGGATAAGGGATTCTGCCAAATGCCTAACAAACACTTATGGAACTCGGTTAGGTTGTTTTTTTGTTTGTTTGTTTTTAAAAAAAAAATGTTTTCTATTTGTATTCCACCTTAATTTTGCTGGTTGCTATATCACATTAAAGATGGAAAATGATCTGACATGATTTGTCAGTTTCTCTTTTTTATTTTTTTTTTATTTAAGATATCTAAAATGTAAAATATCAGATTTTTACAGAGGTGTGTAGGCTTTTTTTATATCCACTATAACTGTGTGTTACAGCAAAACGACTCAGTTATCACCAGCAGCATAACTTTTGTAATTATATTGAAATCACATGATCACCAGCCTCAAAAAATTGGCATGTTAGTGAGAAATTCCATAAAACAGGACACCACCTCATCTACTTAGGCTTGTCCTGTACTATGCAAGAGATGACTGGATAAAAAAAAACCTGACCTTGATACATCCAAAGCTTCCAGATTTTATGCCTCTTTGATGTTCTCATCATATGCATCTAATTCAGCAAAACATGCAGCCATGATATGATGCCTGATACTTGGAAAGAACATAATATCAATAAGCCAATAATATCTTTATTACATTCACTTATTTTTGTAAAGTTTACTTCCAGTAAGGTGATAGATTAATTCAGGTCAGACAGTGTGTACTATTCAATATTAAACCTGTTTGTGTGGCTTATCTCTACACACTGATACAGGCCAGTGCAGTGTGGAGATTTGTGGACTTCATAAATTACATGTAATACACATAACTGTGTTAAGTAAGGAATAAAACATGACAGGCTGTGCTGTATAAATATAAAGATAAATAAAAATAATCAATGATAGGGTGGTGCGATGGCTTACCATGCCAACGTTGATCATTTTCTGATTATAACAAATTCTGAAGTGTTTTATTTCTCTAACACCACAATATCTTTTTGGCTTGCTCATTTTGAGAGGCTAATGAAGGAACACCTGTTTATAGTTGTCAAAAAAATTATGCTGGTCAATCAACATAATTTTTTTGACAACTATAAACTGGTGTTCCTTCACTAGCCTCTCAAAATTAGCAAGCCAAAAAGATATTATTGAGAAACCCTCTGCAAAACTCTCTGTTCTGAAAATTTTCTCATGTCTGAAATCTTAAAAAGCTCAAAGCCGATACATTGGAGACTCCTGGCAAAAATGCGAAATAAATGTCTTTTCACAGAAATCTTCACTATATCGTTCAACAATTACTCACGTTTTTTCATATCAGTTTATGGCACATCTACCACACTCATCACAGTCCCTGTATAAGCTGTTACTATAGGAATGGTAGCGTGTTAGGACAAGCACATGAATCTAAATGAATTACAGTCAGCAACACAGTCAGAACTGCTGTTCAACACCTTCTGACCAATCTGACTCAAGCTTTCAACAGTGCTGTGATATGATATTTGGATAATTTGGACAATAAACAGAACACTCTAGGACTAAATACTGGCAGCCACCATTCAACCTGACACATTCATTTTGCCAATTCAATTCCATGACTATGAATTAAACCATTAGATCTTATTGTTTTTTTGAGAACTTACTTGTATTAATAGATGGAATAAATATCCATCCATCTATTTTTTATATCGCTAATCCTACACATAGTCTGGTTCCTATCGCAGGGAGCTTGGGGAACAAGGTGGGAGACACCCTAGATGGAGTGCAAACCCATTGCAGGGCACAATCACACACACATTCACACACTATGGATAATTTGGACATACCAGTCAGCCTACAATGAATGTCTTTGAACTGGGGGGGCAGGATCAAAGTACCCGGAGGAAATGGGGAGAACATGCAAACTCTGCACACACAGGGCGAGGCAGGATTCGAACCCCCAACCCCAGAGGTGGGAGGCAAACATACTAACCACTAACCACTATGCCCCCCAGATTGAAGAAATATCGGTTAACGGAATTTGTGTAAAGTGTTACTACAACCCTAACCATTACCAACTAATGCAAAAACATGACACTTATAGCCATGAGACTAGCAGTGATGCTACCAGAGCCAGACAGGCTTGAACACTGCAGAAACATTACTGAACACGACCATTCCAGCCATTTCTAAGTAAAATAGTTAAGAATGTATATACGGTCGTTACAGAAAAGCTAAGCTAGAGAAGAAGGCCCAAGACAAACACTGAAACACTTACTCCAACACAGGCTAAAATTATCCCACACAGAATCTCCTCTTATGCAGAACGCATGTGTCTAACCATTACCCACTACTGCAAAAACATGACACTTACAGCCATGAGACTAGCAGCGATCATTAACACTGGTATGAAAAATTCAGACATGCATTAGGCAAAGGTGAGAATTCGATCAAACTGGAAGACATTAAATAAACCAACACTCAAGATGGCTCAAGATTGTTTTAACAGTTTAACATGCAGTTCTAGAAGAGATCAATTATCATCCCAGTAAATATCATATGTCCCTATGTACGCACACACACGTTTATCTTTGTCAGGGTGTTCCTTTGACATGATTTTAATATTTGGACATAATTATTAATGCAGATAATTAATGCTATGCATACACCTAAACCTAACCTTAAAAACAGTCTTCCTCTTGTGGAGCAGAACTATCAAAACTGTCAGATATTTCTATCCTTGTGGGGACATTTGGTCTCCACCAAGGTATAAAAACACATTTCAAGGCACAAGAAATGAACTGCAAATGGAACAAGTGCCATTTCTTATATAATAGAATAACTTGTCAAAACACACTGTTTTCTAGACAGAATTCTATACCTAAATGTTTCTCAAGAGTGGACATTTTATATACACAGTAAGCCAGCTACTCTGGCCCTTGCAAGACGACATATAAAAAACTACTCGTTTCTAACAACTACATACTATGTACAGTTATATAGAAGCAACAGATTAACATGTACTTCAGTGCATTATTTTCTCATCGGTCAGATAAAACTAGATATTAGCAATTATAAAGTGTAATGAAAACTCTGACCTGTAGCCTGGCTGGGCGCAGCTCTGAGTATCAAATACATGAGGCGCCACAGAAAGTGGGCAATAGGGTGGGTAGAGAGAGAGAGCGAGAGAGAGCGAGAGAAAGAGTGAGGGAGGGGGAGAGACAGGTCAACAGGCAGACATGTGTCTAGGGGTGGAGGTAGCATGTAGAGTAATGGTCTGAATCTGAGCTTGCTTTCAGGCTGCTACATTGTAATCTGTGCATATGAATTTTGGTCCAACTTTATGCTGATCCAGATTACACACAGCAAATGGGTAGTTTACTTGTACAAAGGAAAATTTTAATTTGAAAGTGTCAGTCAGCACACATATGTCTATAAGTGTGTGTGAAGATTCTATTTTCGACAACCACCTGTTAATGACATTATGAGCGTGGGAGTTACAGTTGGAGAGAGAGAGAGAGAGAGAGAGAGAGAGAGAGAGAGAGAGAGAGAGAGAGAGAGAGAGAAATCTGCTAGAGAACTGTTTGTGCAGAGAGAAGGTACAGTGGAAGAAATAAGTATTGGACGTGCCAATATTTTTTTCAGTAAATATATTTCCAATGAGGTTATTCACGTGAAATTTTCACCAGACATCAGTATGAACTCAAGAAATCCACACATATAAAGAATTCACAACAATAAAGACCATAAATAAAGTTATGTGTAATAAAGTGGAATGACACAAGAAAAAGGTATTGAACACGCTAACAAAAAGCAGTACTCCAGGGCAAGGTAAGGCAAGGAACCAGCTGAAATCCGTAAGTAGTTAGAAAGTACTTATACCCCCTATCTGTGCAAATTAATATCAGCTTTGGTTAGTAAATTGATTGTCTATTTAAAGGTCTATAATCCTCAAGTGGAAGCAACATCACTCTGCAAGAAAGAGAGTGTAGTCTGGTCAGAGGAGAGCAAAATTGAACTTTTTGGCTGTCATACTAAACACCATGTTTGGAGAAGAAATGGCACTGCACATCACCCTAAAAACACAATACCAACAGTGAAGTTTGGAGGTGGAAGCATCATGGTGTGGGGCTGTTTTTCAGACTTCTTTTAATTGAAAGAATGATGAATGGAGCCCTTTACCGGGAGATTCTTGAGAAGAATCTGCTGATATCCACCAGGATGATGAAGATGAGACATGGGTGGACCTTCCAATAACACAATGATATAAAGCATACAGCAAAGAAAACTCTCAATTGGTTTCAGAGAAAAAATCAAGGTGTTAGAATGGCCCAGTCAATCACCTGACTCGAATCCAATTCAACAATATTTAAAGACAATATGTTTAGAAGAATGGGCCAAAATCACACCTGAATACTGCGGCCCATTAATTTCTTCATGCAGGAAGCGCCTTGAAGCTGTCATTAAAAACAAAGGCTTTTGCACTGTGTTAAATAAATTTCAGTTAGCGTGTTCAATACTTTTTTCCTGTGTCATTCCTCTTTATTACATATAACTTCATTTATGGACTTTAATGTTGTGAATTCTTTCTATGTATGGATTTCTTGAGTTAATACCAAAGTCTGGTGAAAATTTCATGTGTATAGCCTGATTGGAAATATATTTACTGAAAAAAATGTTGACACATCCTTATTTCCCCCACTGTATGCTTTAATTGAGAAATAGGAGAGAGAATAGGGCAAGGAAAGCCTAACTGGGGGGAAAAGAGTACAATTTATCTCAGAGAACAAAGATAATATTCAAAGACATTTTAGCATAGCATTTTGCTGTAAAGGGTTTGAGATTTGACTGGTTACAGAGCCAGGGCTAGTAGAAATCTGGGGAAAAACCTACTACTGTATTTATTTTGCATTTTAACTGATTTTTAAGTATGTATATTTAAATTTTGGCATGCATACTTAAAATTCTAGTAGGCATGCTTATTTTTTAAGGATGGATACTTACAATTCCAGTATGCATACTTATTTTTCGAGTATGCATATAAACTTTGTGTTCATACTTTACTTGTGTGCAACTTTAAAAAAAAAAAAAAAAAAAAAAAAAAAAAAACAATACATATTTTGCACACTTATTGTTGTTTTTTTTTTTTTTTTACTGATTTGTACTTTCACATTTCTTTGTTTAAAGACTTCTATGTATCAGTAAATTAGGTAAACATTGCTTACTTAACTAATCCATATGGTAAGCTTGTTAAATTTTGCATACTTATTGTTTAGTATTAACTTTAGCTTGCTCCTGCTGCAGTGGTGAGTTGGCATAATAAAAAAAAAAAAAAATGTAAGTGGTGCATCCATCAACTGTAAGCACACTGTCAGAGTTAAAATTTAAAGTAGCATTTTTGTATAGTTACCTCTATTTCTGAATAAATAAGCATTATGTCACCAAGTCTGTTTTGATTTGATGGACAGAAGCTGTACTAAATGACGAATAACCTAAAAATCACAAATTTGACACTTTTATATATGCAATTTATTAGAACCTTAAAATAAAATGACAGCTAAATAGTGAAAAAATTGTAATAATTGTTGTAATTATACGAATGAATGGCAATTTTCTAATAGTCCATCACCTGAATCTTTCTAATTGGGATGGGCCTCCAGTCAGTGTTGTTCACGCAGAATTCATTCAATGTTACATAGATGAACTTTCTACAGTGAAAAAAACCCCCGCTTATTTAAAAAACAGTTAGTTGAGCTGAGGCTCAAACCCTGTTCACTGGTATAATAAACATGCATGTTACCACTACACTGTCCTAGCACGCATACAAAACCTCCTTAACTTAAATACTATAGTTATTGTACTTGCACTATGAGACTCGCTCATGATCACTTTATATTTTACATAATCTTGTAATTAGAAACGTTTAAATTAGGTTTATCATAAGTTCTGATGAGAAACGTAATATTTTTATGTGAAGGGGCACATTGGACCACAAATTTAATTTTCATTGTACTGTGTTCAACTACAGTATTTTGTTCCATGCGCCACCTGCTGGTTATTGTGTGAAGCACAACAAATTAATTTAAATTCTTAGAGACATACTTGCAGTATACCGCGTGATCACATGTGATGAAACGCATGATACCTTAAAGGCCACATCTGTAGCTCTAGCTCTGTAACCAGTCAAATCTCAAACTCACAATTTTTACAGCAAAATACTATTATAGAGGACTTATTTCTGTGAAAATTTCAGGTTCGTGTCTGGTCCCCCACCAGAGATATTTAACACAAAAGTGAGAGGAATTAAGAAAATTGCACTTTCTCACCCCCATAAAAATAACAGAAGTCTCAAACCTGAAATGTTTTCTAATTGGCATGGGCCTCCAGTCAGTGACATGCACACTATACTTACCTAGGTATCCCCTAAAAATTAAGACTGAGACTCGAACTCTTCCCATTATAAAAAATGTAACCGTGAACAATGTTGAACATTACATTTTCACTTAAGGTCTAAGACTAAGGAACATAAATGTGCAAAATGTTTATATATGTTCATGTACCTCGTAATGTACTCTAGAGATCAGTTTTTGTTCAAAGAAGCTAGGAGCAACCTGAGCCAAGATATTGAAGTTTTGGTTATACATAAACCAAGTAAAAAATAAAAACAAACAAATAAATAAATCTAGTGGTTTTGCAATGCCAATACATAGATGTATAGAGGTAAACACTCAAAATACAAGCAACAAAGTCAAGCAACCTGTACTGGACCACTTAAGATGGAATAACCCATATCAGTTAACATGAACAAACCATGAATTTCAACATTCATACAACATAGGCAACATCAACAAAGTTAGTAATGGTAGTATTAATGAATGCTTTTATTTAAATAATTAACAAAAGGAGCTTAATAATTACCCAATGTTCATACCATCAGAGAGTAAAAAAATAAACTCTAATAAACAATGATCAATATGAGAAAACACCTTAATACACTTGTTTGATGTAAAATTCAGAAGAGATTATTTACACCTTGAGAGCAATTTTAGAAAATGTATCATCATTTATTTTTTGCAAATTTATGTACACTTACTTTTAGTTTTGGATTGAATAAAAATTTGAATAAATGTTTCTTTAAAATGTATAGTATATATTAATGCACCTAGGGTACAAACATCACTGCTATTATGATGTAATGATAATAAAGTCTTTATTAGTTACATATACATTACAGCACAATGAAATTCTTTTCTTCACATAGCCCAGCATGTTAGGAAGCTGGGGTCAGCCATGACACAGCACCCCTGGAGCCAAGAGGGCTAAGGGACTGGCTTGAGGTTTCAGCAGTGGCAGCGTTGGGGCTTGAACCCTTGACCTTCCAATCAGTAACCCAGATCCTTAACCGCTAAGCTGCTACTGCCCCATATAATTCCAATCCTCAACTGTCTACTTTTGGTGAACATGTGCTTACTATAGCCTCAGAGGCCTATTCTTAGCTGGCAGGAGTGGAACCCACTGTGGTGTTCTGCTGTTTTAAATCATCCACCTCAAGGCTTGCTGTGTTTCCTGAGATGCTTTTTTGCTCACCATGGTTGTACAGAGTTGTTAACTGGGGGTACTGTAGACTTCTTGTCAGTTTGGCCATTCTTCTCTGAAGTCGCTCAACAGCAAGGTGTTTCTTCATGAAGAACTGCTGCTCATTGGATATTTTTTGTTGTTCGCACCATTCTTTGTAGACTCTACAGACTGTTATGTGAAAATCCCAGGAGAGCAGGTTCTGAAACATCTGGCACCAACAACTATGCTACGGTCAGGGACACCAAGATCAGATTTTTCCCCTGTTCTGATGTTTGACGTGAACATTAACTGAAGCTCTTTGACCTGTATCTGCATGATTTTATGAATTGTGCTACTCCCACATGATTGGATGACTGGATATTTGTGTGAATAAGCAGGTTCACAGATAGATTCTTCTAATGTGGCTGGTGTACATGATTTGTTTAGAAAGGCTGCACTACAATTTTAGAAGACTCCAGAATTAGTTAAGAGCAGCAGCATTTATGGATTAACCATGCGTTTAAAATATAAACTCTTTCCTTTTTTTGGTGCAAAATCCATGAAAGATATCGTCACAAAGGAAAAAGCCAATAGCATGAACATAGGTTAAATTTACACAGAGCCATGTCGAGAGATTTCAAGAAGAGTCTTTGAGGACAACTTAAATTCGGTGCGATGTGTACAGACAAAAACGCTAATTTGCAGCTTGATAGGTTGATAATCAACTTTCATTTTGAGCAGCTTCCCAACTCCAGTCCTGAGGACCTGCTCCCAACACATCCGATCCAAGTCAGTGGAGGTGTGGAGGTTTAATAATGAGCTAACAAGCTTAATCTGATGTGTTGAGAGGAAGGAAAACTAGGCTCAGTAATCCAGACTGCAGCTATGAACCACCGATTCCAAATAACAAATATACACATCCATAAATAGTCCCCCACCCCCAAGATTTTTTTATTAATGAATTTGAGAAATCACATCCTCAAAAAACAGAATACCAAAGAAAAGCACAACTGAAGAATGAAACCAGCAGGGATACTCCAACCCACCCACAGCTTGGTGTTCTCCATCTCTTAAAATTGTCCGAAAAAAAAAAAAGGGCAGTAGATGTCAGAGGTTAGATTTAAAAAAAAACGACAACCCTAAAACCAAATTTGGTTAGATCAAGTCAGGAGAAAATGTCTTACAAACAAAAAAGTCAGACGAAATAAAACTGAGGAGACATTTCTTTCTTGAAAAGAAAAAGGGGGGAAAGACGATGGTAATAAACTTGGGATAAACATGTACAGTAGCTGGATCCAGTACTGAGATTGTTCTATATACAAAGAAAGCAAGTCACTGTATGGTCTCTCACATTAACCGTGCTATTTATGCTTCACAGTCAATTTATTCCACCATTAAAGTCCAAACACAAAGAACTGTTTTTTTTTTGCTGAACAGTATAACTCCAAAATACTGCAAAGCAAGGAATTCTTATGGTGCGTCTTCTTTCAAGTCATGGTGATTTCAAATAATAATTTAAAAAATTAAATGAAATCATGCTTTGCCCCTAAAAATCTTCTTAATCCATGTCCATGTAACTCTCTCATATCTTCATCAGGTCTCTCATGCTTTCCTTCCGCTGTCTCTACCAAAAGTCTCGGCTGTGGTAGGCGTCAGGATCGCAATATTTGGTCACCACCACTCTGTTGGCAAATTTCCTACCTGTTAAGCCTTGCATGGCTTTCTGAGAGTCATACACAGACATGAACTCCACGAAGATCTGCCAAACAGAGAGATATAAGAGCTATGACATGAGGTGGGGTGGGGGGGGTGGTAAAGTTTTCATCCATAAATGGCACTGAATTTTTCTGCGCAAGTGTGTCTATATCTACCTTGCCAGTACCAGGCACCTCGAGGCCGTCTACAGGCCGCGGGATCTCGATACTCTTCACTTGGCCGTATTTGCTGCACTCATCCCGGACGTCTTCTACGATCTCCTCGTATTCCTCGTCATCCAGCAGCTCCTCGGGGGACACCATGTTCATCAGACACAGCACCTCGGTGGGGATGCCGCCCATCTGGTTCATGGAGCTGTTCATCAGGCCAGGCACCTGCAGCGTCACTGGTGTCTGGTTGATCCCAGGCTGAAGCAGGAGGCATAATAAGAGGCGAGAAGGGGAACAAGGACTGGTCTTATAGTGGAGTGGGTCTACTCCACTTCAAACAATTGGCATCCTTCATAAAAATAAGTAAAACATACTATATACTATGTATGTATGCTGCAGCCAAACATGCTCGATTTTGCTGCAATTTTTTTTTTTTTTAAATTGCGATGCAGTTTTTTTTAGCTTTTTTTTTTTTAAACTACTTCAAATTGGCGAAACTAAAATTGCATGAAATTGTTTTGCATGGTCTTTCGCAGTGATGTTTGCTGGTAAATGAGACTGTTTAGCTCTATTCATGTTTGATGCACATGAATCTATGGGGGCTTTGACTGAATGTGATGAGGTCACATGACACATCTTGAACCAACTGTGCTGAAAATCTAATTTCGAAAAACTGAAAACTCCTCCGAATATTGCCTGCAATAATAACATTTGCTGCTTTAAGATATAGAGACACTGATTAATATCCGGCGAAGCTTCCCCTGCTGAGATCAAAAGACTCTTCCTATAATGTTTAACAAGCCTGGAGACACTTAAAGAAGGATTTTATTCAATGTCTCCATGCAGAACAACAATTTTTTAAGGATTTCAATAGGGATTAAATCATTTTGTTGCAATTATTTCTATTTTGATTTGGATGTTTGAGATCACTGCTGAAACACAAACTTAAGGCTTAATCTCCTGGCAGATGCAACCAGTTTTTGTATTAAAATATCATGATGCCATTCAAAGACTCCTGGACCACCAGCCACAAAACAAAACCCCAAAGCATCACTAATCCTGCATGTGCATGTTAACTGAGTTTCCACATCGAGTCTAATCTTTTTTTTTTTTTTTGCCGCGCTGCTCAAATTGAATTAAAGCACCAGTACATGGTTGCAAGTTTTAAATGAAGATGAGTTGACACAAAAGGTATATATTATACAGAAAAATATATTTGTAGAGTAGTATATTTCATATCCAGTTAATTTTAATACATAAAAAAGTTTATATTATATATTACCAGTTTGATGTCAATGATGAAGTAAAAATGCTTTTGTTTGTGGTGAGTGAATGGGAGATTAAGAGGAGTTTTTTTTAGAATTCAGTCAATGTTAATATGAATTAATAACATTCAATAAGTTAAGAAATCTTACTTTAATCTTCAGAATTTAGTTCATGTGTTCATGATAATTTGAGTAATGTGCTTTCTGTTTAGGATACCAGTTACTGTGAAACATCGTGTTGAAATGGAGATTAAAGTTTTTATTTGCATTTCCTTCAGAATTGTGGAATTAATTATGATTAATTTAAAAGAAGGTATAAAAGGCAGAACCACCAAACTATCGATATCGGCCAAGATCACTCTGAATAATTGGCTATCGGTAGAGAAATTTAGTATCGGTGCATCTCTAGTGGGAACTGGCCATACTAATTTAGGGAGAAAATCGGAGAAAAAATTATTTGTTTAACTGCTTAAATATGTTTTGTGGAGCATAATTGATGACAGATGTTACAAATACGCAATATTTAGTCTCACTGTTTGGATAGATTGACAATAAAAACTGGCATGAAAAAGAACAGAAGCACCAGGTAATCACGAGATCATCGCAATATCTACCAGAATATAGTAGATGAACATGCCTGCACCCAAACACACAAACTCACCAGTGTAGTGTTCTTGGATCCGACACTGGCTCTCTGGACTAGGAGTTTCTTGTCCCCTAGCTGCATGCCATTGAGCCCAGCGATAGCCTGCATCACAGAAGAGTGGAGAGATTACAATGCATGTCACTTTGTACTTTCAATACCACAGGCCACTTTACATCCTAGAAAGTGTACACTATTTCTAGAGGACAATAATGGAACTGTCAATCACTTGGTCATGCTTCCTTGGTCTCTGCCTCCAAGTCTACGTTACATTCTGCAAATGTATGATACTTTCTGCTTCAGCAACTTTTCATTCAATTCTCCCAGCTTTTTGACTTTGGCTTTTTGGCTTTTTGACATGTTTGGACAAGCAAACATTTGATCCTCCTTGAAAAAGTGCCTATTAATAAAGTTGATGTACTTGAACAAAACCACAAAATGAGCTTTTTCAATCATTTATTCAACAGAAATATCAATAGATGTGATATTATTCTGTGGAAAAAAGTAAGTACACCCTTGGCCTCAGAAGCTAGTATTGCCCCCTTTAATGGAAATAACTTCCTTTATGCATTGTGCATAACTGTCCACCAGTCTCTGATATCGGCTTACTGGAATTTTTGACCACACTTCCATGCAGTATTCTTCCAGTTACAAGATGTTTGAGGGTTTTCTTGTATGTACTTCCTGTTTTAAAACTCTTACAACATTTCAATGGGATTCAAATCAGGGTTTTGACTAGACCATTCCATAACTTTCAATTTTTTCTTTTTGAGCCATTTCTTGGTGGATTTGCTAGTGTGCTTAGGATGGCCTCACATTATCTCTCTAATGTGAGGATGGCCTCACATTAAGCACACTTTGATATGATGTAGAGTCATAGTTGAATCAATGAATGCGAGCTGTCCAATCCCTGAGGCAGTGAAGCAACCCCAAACCATAAAATTTCCACCACTGTGCTTCACAGATGGTATGAGGTGCTTCTCCTGAAACGCAGTCTTTGGTCTGCACCAAATACGTCTGCTGTTACTGTGGCCAAACAACTCTATCTTTGATTCGTCTGTCCAGAGCACATTATTCCAAAAGGCCTGGTCTTTGCCTATATGCATTACATTACATTTATTCATTTAGCAGACGCTTTTATCCAAAGCGACTTACAAATGAGAAAATACAAGCAAAGCGATATATCAAGCAGAGAACAATACAAGTAGTGCTACCATACAAGATCCTTAATTGAGTTCCAAAAGAACTAAAGTGCGCACAGTAGAAGTGCAATTTATTTAGTTATTTTTTAAAATGAGTTAGTTAGGTGTTCACGGAACGGGTCTTTTTTTGAAGATGGTGAGAGATTCTGCGGTCCGGATTGAGATCGGAAGTTCATTCCACCACTGAGGAACAGTTAGTTTGAAGGTTCTTGAAAGGGACCTTGAGCCACGCTGAGTAGGAACTACTAAGCATCAGTCGCTAATCGATGGCAGATTGCGTGAGGGAACGTAAGCCTTCAGGAGAGAGTTGAGGTAGGAGGGTGCTGTTCGAGACAAGGTCTTGTAGGTGAGCATTAAGGCCTTGAATTTGATACGGGCGGCTACAGGAAACCTGTGGAGGGAGATGACGAGGGGTGTGACATGGCTTCTCTTGGGCTGGTTGAAGACGAGGCGTGCTGCAGCATTCTGAATCATCTGAAGGGGTTTGATGGAGCTGGCCGGGAAGCCCGAGAGTACTGAGTTGCAGTAGTCCAGTTTGGAGATAGCAAGAGCCTGAACTAGTATCTGTGTAGCCTGTTCGGTGAGGTAGGGTCTGATTTTCTTGATGTTGTACAGGATGAACCTACAGGACTGAGCTGTTCTTGAGATGTGGTTTGTAAAGGTCAAGCTGTCATCGAGAATCACCCCAAGGTTCCTGGCCATCCTGGTTGGCTTGAGTGTGGTTGAGCCGAGCTGTACAGTGAGGTTGTGGTTGATTGAGGGACAGGCTGGGATCACGAGAAGCTCAGATTTTGCCAGGTTGAGCTTAAGGTGGTGTTCCCTCATCCAGACCGAGATGTCCGACAGGCAAGCAGAGATGCGTGCAGAGACAGCTGGATCGTCAGGCTGGAAGGACAAATAGAGCTGGGTGTCATCAGCATAGCAATGATATGAGAAGCCATGAGACTCAATCACCTTCCCTAGAGATGTAGTGTAGATAGAAAAGAGGAGTGGACCCAGAACTGACCCCTGTGGAACACCAGTTGTGAGTTGCTGAGTTTCAGACAAACCTCCCCTCCATGATGCCTTGAATGATCTGTCAGAGAGATAGGATTCCACCCAGCGCCGAACCGTTCCAGTGATGCTCACTGGCAAACTGTAGTCTTGCAAAGGCTTTTTCCTGGCACGCCTTCCATGCAGATCAAATTTGTGAAAAACTCTTTATGATCGTAGAAGCATGCACTTTGGCGCCAACAGTTACAAGACTTACTAGCCGATCCTGTGATGATATTTTGGGGTTCTTGGAGACTTCTTTTTGCATCAGACGGTCTACTCTTGGTCTGAATTTGCAGGGAAGGCCAGTCCTAGACAAATTGGCAGTCGTTTGAAATCTGCGCCACTTGTAGATGATTTTACAGTGGAATGATGTATTTCAAATAATTTGGAGATCTTTTTAAATCCCTTGCCAGACTCAAGCATACACAACATTTTTTCTGAAGGCCTTACAGAACTCTTTAGATCTTGGCATGATGACACCACACACACCTCAATAGCAAAGGGAACACCAGACACTAGATATGAGAGGGGTATAACTAAGACCACCTGCACACCCTAAGCAGGTTCTAATCAGTGGCACCCAATCTTGATCACCTGATTCTAATTTCTCTGTTAATTTTCTGTTAAATTAAATTGTGAAATTTAATACAAAATGGCAATTTTATGTGTCATTTGATAGAGTGTACCACCTTTATTAATATGCACGGTTTCAAGGAGGATCTAATGTTTGCTTGTCCAACTAAATAAATAAATAAATTTCCCACAGGGTGTACTTATTTTTCCCATATGACTGTATATTAAGACAAACTGCATTATGATGCACTTTTCTGAAAGTCTGTAAGACTTTCACACCAAATCCACAGTTACTCACAGTACCAACACTTATTTTAATGTGGCACTAATATTATGGTGGTACTCACTTAGCAGATGTAAATATGGTGACACAATCATTATAAAAATATCTACACACCCCTGTAAAAATGGCAGATTTTTGTGAAGTAAAAAAATGAAATCATGTCAGAACTTTTCCCACCCTCAATGTGAAATTACAACACATAAAAATGAAGTAAAAAACAAATCAGAAACATTTTAGGGAAAATAGGGAAGAAAAAAAAAAAATTACCATAACCTGGTTGCATAAGTGCACATGCCCTTTTATAATTGAGGATATGGCTGTGTTCAGAATGAACAAATCACATCCAATCTCTTGTTCAAAAGTAATTATCATACAGCTGTCATCAATGAAAGTATTCTGACTAACCCCACATAAAGACCAGCTTGCAAAGCATGTACTGCATCGCATTGTCGAAAGGTATCGATCAGGAGAGGCGTATAAAAGGATTTCCAAATCGTTTGATGTACCATGGAACACTGTGAAGGTCATCAACAAGTGGAGAAAATGGAGCACCACAGTGACGATCCAAGAACAGGACATCCCTCCAAAATGTACAAAAAGACAAGATAAAATCTTAACAGGGAGGCTGCCAAGAGACCTACGGAGACATTAAAGGAGCTGCAGAAATATCTGACAAGTAATGATCACTCTCTGCATGTGGCAACAATCTCTCGTATTCTTCACATATCTGGGCTATGGAGTAGTCTGGCTAGACCATGGCTCTTTCTCACAAAACACATCCAGCCAAACTAAAATCACCCCAAACCACATGGGAAAATGTGTAATGGTTAGATGAGACCTTATACCAAAAGGTATAATAATACCAGTTTCAATGGGTATGGCACAAAAAACACCACCAAAAGAACACTATATCCATGATGAAGCATGGTGGTGGAAGCATCATGCTTTAGGGATGTTTCTTTTCAGCCAGAACTGGGGCTTTTATCAAGGTGGGGGAAATCATGAACATCTACAAATACCAGTTCATTTTAGTGCAAAACCTTCTGCTATCTGCTAGTAAGCCCAAAGATGAAAAGGAATTTCTCCTTTCAGAATAAATATGACCGAAAGCCTACATCCAAATCAACAAAGGAAGGCTTAACCAAAAGAAGATCAACGTTTTTGAATGGCCTAGCAAAAGCCCAGACCAGAATCCAAATAAAAATCTGTGCGGCGGCATGAAGCGGGGCTGTGCTCAGGTGATGCCCTCACAATTTGATGAATCTAGTGTGTTTTTTCAAGAATGAGTAGGAAAATATTGCCAATAGCCAATAGGCAAGTCAAGCTGTGCCACACTGAGAGACCAAAAAGACTGAGTGGTGTAATAAAATCAAAAGATGCTTCAACAAAGTATTAGTTTAGGGTTGTGCACACTTGTGAAACAAGGTTATTGTAAGTTTTTTTTTATTTGTATTTCTGCCTCCCTAAAAAAAAAGATAATTTCTGATAATTTTTCACTTTATTTGTATACTTTGCAATTTCACATTAAAGGGGGGAAACGTTCTGAAGTGATTTGTCTTAGTTTCTTTTTTTACTTCACAAAAACCTGCGATTTCCACAGGGGTGTGTAGACTGCTTATAGACATTGTACATACCATGGAACGTGAATACAGCTTTAAATATTGTGACGGGATTATTTTCGCTTATCACCTACTCCAGTTTAGTTTGCCAAATAGTGCACCTGACATTAACG
>NC_030416.2:11991567-12011567 GCF_001660625.3 Ictalurus punctatus | reverse complement strand
CTTGACGCGTCATCTGGCTGCCCACAACAGGCACAGGACTCGGAGTCACAGCCAGACCCTCAGAGGTCATTGTAGGGAGCAAGGCAGTTGCAGGAATCTGGCCAGCAGCTGGGCAAAAAATTCACAGGCAATCATTCACACAACAAGTCTGCTTAGCTTTACACATTTACACAGCTTGACCGACCAGCATGCTGCACAGGTATCTATAGTGTTCTGCACTGCGGGGATTTACTTAATGGTACGAGTACTGATTCCCACAAATAATTCTTTATCTGTTATACATCAAATGTTTATCAAGAATATATATCATACAATATTGCAAACATATGGATGTATTATTGGAGCGCACCCCACCTTGCATGGCTTTGTACTGCACGGGTGTGACGTGTTCGAAGCCAGGAGGAGGAACGTCCCAGTACTTTTTCACTTTGGCCTTCTTTTTCTCACGGTGTGGAGACCGACTGTAAGGAGCACACAGGTCTTTATTTAAAAAAAAAAAAAACAAGCACTCGATAGGATGAAAAACAGCAAATTATCTTCCTAGTAATTCTTGAGAGACAGACAATGTCGCATATACAGTACAAGCACAGTGAAATTCTTGTCTTTGTACATTCTTGTCTTTGTACATCCTAGTTTGTTAGGAAGCTGGGCACAGAGTGCAGGAGTGATGACATACAGCGTTCCTGGACCAATTAGGTTTAGTTCGATTTTGTTTCTATAGTGCTTTTTAAACATTAGACAAAGGTCACAAAGCAGCTTTACAAAAACAAATAATCATAATAAAATCCAAGTGTAGATTTATATTTATAACTGTAATGATCAAGCCAGATGTGGGAGTGGTAAAGGAAAAAATCCCTGAATTGACATAAGGAAGAAACCAGATGCAACAGGGAGCCCATCGTCTTCAGGGTGACACTGGACAGTGAGATTGTAATTCATCAACCTGCTGTGACTGTATACCAACAGACACCGACCCTGAAGACTTTTGTTGCGTCCCCACTTCGCCTACTACCCATCCTAAATAGTAGGGCCGTACAATTAATTGAACACTGATCTCGATTACGATTTTGACTGCCCACGATTACATGAACATGATCAACTGCGATATTGGCGTTTTAAAGTTCGTCCTCCGCTCATAGAAAACGCCGCTGCAGATCAAATAAAGCGCTTCCTAAACTTGCAACCAGTCACAATAGAGTGGAGCAGGGATGACATAATTTTGTAATACCAAAACCTGGAAATGAGTTAGCATTTTAGCACTTCAGTTCCATCGTCCCAATGTCAATGGGTTTTTTGAATGGGATTTTGGTTAAAACCCTGAAATAAGGTCTGTGTTGAACACAAGCTCAAAATATTTTCACGCTTTATTCTACGACGTAAAATACACCAGTAATACCCCACTTGTGATTTTTTAAAAAGCTTTTATGAGTATTGAAAAAGGCGGAGTATTGATAAATGGGACTGCAGACGCGGACATTAAACGTCATCACACCAAACAGGAAAACACTTTGCAGATAAACTGGTTCAGGTATGCAGTGCATAATTCCCAAAAAACCATGGATGAAGTTTCATCCACAGAGTAAATCTGTATTATGTTTATATTAAGTTTGGAAATGTTCTAGGAAGCTTGGTGAAAGTGACGTTGAAGTCGAGTTACCGTGGTGTAGTTCGTTTATAGCATACGGTTATCTGTTTATTTCTGGAGATTGTATTTAGGCTTCAAACTTCATAAAAGTTGTGTTCATTTGTGAAAATGATCTTGATGGACAAAACGTGTTAGTACTGTAAACTTTTGTTCATCATACAGCTTATTTTTTTTCAATAATCCAAAAGCTTATGTGAAAATCCTATTGGGTTTTTGTCGAAGGAACCAGTGTGATGATAATTTCCGGGTTTCGGTACAAAATGATGTCATCCCGGCATCACCGCTCTATTGGGTGATGTAGCTGCGTCTCTCCTCCTGTAAACACTATTATTTCCTTTTCTGCATTCGCCTGAATTGTTTTCATTTGGTTGCATATTGTTACATTTGATTGCAGGCATTTTTATTTTTACTTATAATCCTATAATTTGGGTACAATTTTATTTATATTTTGTTTCTACGAGATGATGCTCTTTATGGATCAGTCTAATTTGATGCAAAGATTTGTACACTAGCAGGAATGTAGCACAACATGGACGTTAAAGCAGCGGTCTGTTTATTTAAATTTGAACGTGCAATAAAAATATGTTGTCCCTAAAATCAATGAATAATCGTGATCTCAATACTGATCAAAATCATCGTGATTATCATTTTGGCCATAATCGTGCAGCCCTACTAAATAATATCCGGGATTAGAATTAGTGTGTCCCAAATCATAGTATGTTGAAATGAGAATCCCAAAGGGTTCCCGGATTCTCTACTCCGTCCGCTAGATTTCCGAAGTGTGGAACCATGGACAGTTTTTCAGCTAATAAAGATAACTGCGTTGAAAGGATGGAGTGTGAGCGTCACAGTGTTTACAATTACAGTTCTGAGGTACACGTCTATAGAGCAGAGTAGTTTGCTCAAAATCCTAACACCTTGACGGCGTCAGGGCTTGAACTCATAACCTGTAGCCCAAAGCCTTTCCTACTGAGCTGCTTCTTCAAAACCGACACGCATGAGTGTACCTCCGCCTGTGTCTGCGTTCCTTGGTGTCCCCATGGTGGTCTCGGCTTCCTCGTCTCTCTCGGTCCCTGCTCCTCCTTTTCCTGTCCCTCTCTCTGCTCCGGCTCCTGGAGCTGCTCCTCCGGTGCTGCTTGTTCTCTTTATCTCGGTCAGCTGCTAGAGCAAAAGCAGTGTGCCCAATGAGTTAACTATGGCGCCCGTGGTTTCCTTGCAGCTTTCCAAAGCCCAAAACAACAATAAATGAAGAAAGCATAAGATTGGCATGTTGTTAATATTGCTGCTTACGTCTTTACTTGGCTCAGTGTTTTTGCTTTGAAGAAAACCTCTTTACGAGACAGTAAAGCGATGTAATGTCCAAGTCCATGTATGCAAATAGAGTGAGTTGCATTCAATTAGTGTTGGATTACAAAAAAAAAAAAAAAAAAAAACAATTTAGTAAAGTCACAGAAACATCAGATGTTTACCATGTGCTGAGTTACAGTAATGTTATCTAGATCTCTAGCCTAATGAACTAGAAGGCAGAGTCACCTGCGCACAGCTGCAGCTTCTCCAGACACCAGTAAGTAAGTAGCAAAGTATTTGTTTTAATGCTGATTATTATTAGCTGCTTTATACGTAGGGAATGTTTTTGTTTGTTTGTTTGTTTGTTTCCTCTTACCTTGCTTGTTCTCCGTTAGCTGCCGCTCGAATTCGTCAAAATCTGACATTTTCCTTCTGCAACTCCTACACGAGTCAGAAGTGCTAGCAGAAGCTAGCTAGCAGGTGTTTCACTGCAGTTGCCCAAACAGTAAAGACGCGCACAAAACTTGAATTAAAACACACTCCAACACAACGGAACAGTGACTTTATAAATGCGCTCCAGCTCCAACGCTGTATTATCCAGCAGAGGAATAACGCTAATGATTCCCCCAAATCCTTCGAGCGCCCACACACCAATACAGAGGCTAGCACAGTATCAGATATATATGTATATATTTGAATTACTTTGACTTGTACATGTCCATTCGATCTTACACAGTCCCAGACTAATACAAGTCTGTCATTATTTGTATACACCAAAAAAAATAATTATATAGGTATATGTCAAAAATAAGAGAGGCCTATAACGTGCTGTTGCTAAAATCCGTGGAAATGCACAATCACTTCCGGGTCAAGTTCACGTTAACCGCAAAGGGCGATTTAAAAATAATAATAGTAAAAATATATAGAGAAAATTTATCTAACAATAAGGTGCTTATAGTAAACTTTTACTTTTTTACAATTACAATTAATGCAAAAAAAAGATATTAAGCTAACGTCGGTCATGTACTTGTTATCTACCTGGCTGTAAAATTATATATATATATATATATATATATATATATATATATATATATATATATATATATATATATATATATATATATAACAGTTCTCTCAAAGGCATTTACAAGATTGTTGTATTTTAACGTGCTCACCCATGCAACTAGTGGAATTTGGAATTCGTTGTTTTATTTAAAAAATTTTTTTTTTTTTTGACACATCGAGAGACTGTTTAGTTAACAGTCAGACAGAGCAGACAGGCAGAGCTGGGTCAGATTTTGTAGCCGTCTGATTGAACGCGTCAGCTGTCAATCATAATCTGAACGCTTTATTGGATAAGAGCGTAGGCGTGGCCTGAGGGGCTGTGTCCTGAACGTGGGTAATACAGTATCTGTGCTGAGAGTACAGCAGGTCTATACAGTCATATCAGGGTTTATTTGTTCCAAACATTCGACGAATTGGACCAAGCTCACTGACTAATCTACAGTAAAAACCCCAGGACACTGTTGGTGATCTGTCCTTAATCGAGTTTTACACAAAGCTTTGAAGACCACTGGGAAGTTTAATAGTAAGTGCTGCCTCCAGGCTTCATTCACTTGCTGATCTGTGCACAAGGGTGTTTGATGAAAATCTTTAAACACAGAGGTGAGAAACTGTAGCAAGCTGATACATGACCACGAGATCTGACAGTCAGAAACTTCAAGACTGCACTTCACACTGCAAATTACTTTAGTGTGAGCATGAATCATTTCAGCATGTTGTCTAAGTTCACAGAAGTGAAGGCAAGGACACTACAGGGACATTTATATATAGGGCCTTTTTTTTTTTTTTTTTTTTTTTTTTTAAATCAATAGATATCACAGTCAATCTTTTCCCAGTGAATTACTGATATTATTGCAAGTGTTTTTTTGTTTTGTTTTGGGTTTTTTTTTTGGGGGGGGGGGGGGGGGGGTTGCATTGGACCTTACATGTATTTATGTAAACAAAGCATTATCTAATTAAATATGTGTAAATCTGCATATTTTATAAACAAAAAAGTAGTCTTAGAATGAAAACTTACAAAGAATTTCCCTGAAAGTACATTCTTTAGAGAAAGATGTTTACAACGCACTTGGAAAAAAAGCCTTTCTTTACTGTTTCATCAAGAAAACACCAGTGGCTGTCATAAAAAAATAATAATAATAATAATTAAAAAAAACATTTTTAATGACGTGTGTCAGAATAAATTTTATCAAACACCAAACAGTAATCAACCTTTTCAGGAATTTTTGTTTCTAAATAGGGGCAGGCACTGTTCTGAACAGATCTTAAGAAATATGAGTTTAAAGTTCCCTGAAATGGGAGTTCCACTGAAACAGGACCACGTAGCATTATTCCCGCCATGAAACACCTAGCATTAATCAATGTGTTTGCGTAATTTCCATTGAAACAGGACGTCATGGCAGGATATATCAAGTGGCCCCACACCCTTTTTTAAATAGCCAGTAGCGTTTAGCGTACCTCACAGCCAAGAAACTTACAACTGTTGGGGGCGGGACACTTCAGATTCTAGAGAGCATTTGATTATACAGAAGATCTGATGAGAAGCCGAAGTGCAGGTTAATGTCCTCTAAATTGTTGATCCATATTGGTAGTAGAGAGAGACTGTACATTTTGAATGCATAGGCTATAATCTTCTAAATGCGGATTTTGTCATTGTTTTGGAGCACACTAGCTTTTAGATAAACTTAAGGCTGACATATTCATACTAAAAGCCACAAAACTTCCATTTTGATTTTATGGGGACTTTAAAGGTGCATAAGGTAAGATTTATGTGTGTGTGTGTGTGTGTGTGTGTGTGTGTGTGTGTGTGTGTGTGTGTGTGTGTGTTTAAAGGTTAAATGGATGGCGTTGAATAAGATTTGAATATTTTTTGCTCATTGAGCCCACCCCCATTTCCACCCATATAACCAAAAGCTCCACCCCCAAAACTTACCGTATTCCAACTAGGTATGTACGATATCGACTTAAAACTATATCACAATATTTTCTGGTGTTTATTGCGATAACGATATCAGTGACGATATAAATATAGTACCATTCACTTTTGGCTACAAGTGACATCTGCATGCAGTCTTGAGAGCCTAAGAAACACAAACATTGATCTAAAAGTAAAACTGATTTTCTGTAACCGAACCAGATCCAGATTGTAGAGGTAGCTCCTCGTTTAGCGATAAACTCCTCCTCAGCTTTACGTCTGCCTTCCGCCGTACTTATTTTCATGCTGCATGTGAGCTACGAATGGGTTGCGGACCGTCGCACACAGAAATACGTCATCAACTAGGCTTTATCGTTATTATCGTGGGAAGACTAATTCTTATTGTGGGGAGAATCTCTACCGGTATATCGCAAATGATAAGATATCTCCCATCTCTAATTCCAACTACAGTTTCTATTAGCAAGGACTGTCACGATATCATTTTCAAGCTCATTCGGACATTCAACTGCTTTAAACTGCTCTTTAAACGTGCAACTTCTCCTCATAATGATTTAGGAGGACATGAAGGGGTGTTGGGGGCGTGTCTATAAAATGACTGACTAGAGGCTAATCCAAATACTTTCCAGACTTTCCAAAGACTTTCCAGACCAGGTTTTCAAATCTTTTTTTTCAGCTACGCAATACACGTTTTCCAATACAATGGCTAAAATTTTGTTTTGTTTTGTTTAACCAAAATTAAAAGCTTTTTGATATATATATGACATGATGTGATTGTGTCGCATGGGTGGAACTTAAACCTTATTCAAAGGTGCTAAGTTTCAGAAAAAGCGGAGGACATGAGCTTAGACTAACAGTTAAATATCCATTGTTTAAACAAATATCTTTTTATGCCATGTCACCTAAATGTCATCATGAGTTGCATCCAAAATATAAATTATCTAACATGTCCAGTTACACCAAATGATCTCTTTCAGTGGCGCACATAGGAAGGCTGTCATCCAAAAGCTCAGTGCTCTTCCTGTGTGATATGCAAGAGAAGTTCAGACCAACGATTTTCCAGTTCTCCAATATTGTGAGTAATGCAGCAAGACTTCTACAGGTAATTTGTCACTCAACCTGATTTGAACATGCATGTGCAGCTTTTCACTCTTAGACCACATGAGGTAATACACTATTCGGTAACCCTTATGTTCTGTTTAGCTCAAATATTTAAGATTCACTAAAAAAGTTGAATGATATTTCAAATGATTTTATGATAAATAATTTATTTCATGCACTTTAGGAAATAAATAACATGAACCAAAACACCAAATTTAGCTAACAGCTAGTTTACACAACATCAAACAGCTAAATTTATATGATGTAAAATGTAATTACAGTTTACAGGCGGTGGGCAATTAAGGTCACAGTTAGAATAACTTGGGACACTAAAGAGACCTTTCTACTGAGTCTGAAAAACACGAGAAGAAAGATGTCTCATGTTCCTGCTCACCTGCGTGAACATGCCACAGGCATGAGGCATGAGGACTGCAGATGTGTCCAGAGCAATAAACTGCAATGTCTGTAATGTAAGACGACTAAGATAGTGCTACAGGGAGCCAGGAAGGACAGCTGATCCTCCTTGCAGTGGAAAATTACATGTAACCATGTGTCCCCCCCAGACGTGATCGAGTGGAGTAACATCTCACAGCAAGATCTGACAAATCTGGTGCAGTCCATGAGGATGAGATGCACTGTAGTACTTAAAGCAGCTGGTGAACACAACAAATACTGACTGTTACTTTTAATATTGAGGACCCCCCCCCCCCTTTATTTAAGTACTCATTATTCCATTTCTGTTCGTTTACACATATATTTACACATGTTAAGGAATTTGCTAGAAATAAAAGCAGTTGAATGTGAGTGGAAGTTTCTTTTTTTTGCTCAGTCTATATGGTTTACTGTGAATGATAGCAGCAAGTCTGTAAATGATACTGGTTGTTTCTGAAGATTTGACTTTTACTGCTTTCTGGATGAAGACACCTATATAACTTTGAAATACATCCACAAACATGACAGTAGCTAATTCTAAAAAAATATATCACTCTATGGCCACTTTGGGAACACTTGACCATCACAAACATATGGGGTTTGTCTGTAAACCATTGCCACAAAGTTGGAAGCACACAATTGTATAGAATGTCTTTATATGCTGTAGAACTGCAGTTTCCCTTCACTGGAACTAAGAGGCCTAAGCCTGTTACACCATGGTGTATGAAGGCATGGTTTTCCAAGGCTGGAGTAGAAGATCACAAATAGCCTGCACAGAGCCCTAACCTCATCCTCACCGAACACCTTCGGGATGGGCTGGAACGCTGACTGCATGCCTCCTTCGCCAACATAACTGCCCTCGGTCATGCTCTTGTGGCTGAATGCCCAAATCCCCACAGTCATGTTCACAACTCTTGAGGAAAGTCTTCCCAGAAGAGTGGAGGTTATTATAACAGCAAAGGGGGAGTAAATCTGGAATGGGATGGTCACCAATGGGTGTGATGGTCAGGTGTCCATAAACCTTTGACCATGTAATGTAGGTAGCTACAATACCAGACTAGAGATATCTATTGCTGAGTACTCCTGATTATTACATCATGTTGGTGAAATGCAACGCTTCATTGGGTCACGCTGGATGTGGAGCCTAACCTGGGAACACTGGGCATGAGGCAGTAATAACCCTGCATTGGACGCCAGCCCATTCCAGGGAACCATGCACACACTCATTTATACCTAGGGGCAATTTAGCGTAGGGGCATCACACCTTATGGCTTGATTTTGGGAGGTGGGAGGAAACCAGAGAACGTGGAGAAATCCCATATGGACACAGGGGAAACATGCACAGGATCAAACCGGGAACCCAGGAGCTGTGAGGCAGCAATGCTACTCACTTCGTCACAGTTATAGAAATTGTGGAAAGATTTGGGGGCAAAAGGATTGGGGCATGGTGTCTTAATGGTTAGCACATTTTCCTTGCACCTCCAGGGTTGGGGGTTCGAATCCCACCTACATCGTGTGTGTGTGGAGTTTGCATATTTTCCCTGTGCTGCATGGGTTTCCGCTGGTTTCCTCCCGCAGTCCGAAGACATGCGTTGTAGGCTGACTAGCATTTCCAAATTGTCTGTAGTGTGTGAATGTGTGCAGTGATGGGTTGACACCCTGTCCAGGGTCTTCTCTACCTTGTGCCCCAAGTTCTCTGGGATAGGCTTCAGGCTCCTCTGATCCTGTCTAGAATAAGAGATATGCAAAATGGATGGATTGATGGAATTCCATACAATACCTAGTCCCAAGCCAGATTCACGTATGCTTTCCTCTGTTGCAGGCTTGTCGGATCCTGGGTATTCCCCCAATCTTGACTGAGCAGTACCCTAAAGGCCTGGGTCCAACTGTGTCCGACTTAGGCGCAGAGGACCTGAAGCCCCACACTAAAACCCGCTTCTCCATGCTAACAGAGAGCGTAGAGAATGAGCTAAAAAGCCTGGGGAGCCCCAAGCAGGCCATACTGTGTGGCATTGAGGCCCAAGCTTGCATTGCTGTAAATACGACTGTATTTTTCTCTACCATAATTGATACATGCCTATGGATGCACAGCAGAGTATGAGTCCTTTCTCCCACTCTATTTGCAGTGTACAACATACGATCTTCTGGACAGAGGTATGGAGGTGCATATCGTCGCAGATGCTGTCTCATCTCGGAGGTATCACAGTTCGTTTAGAGTCCCTGCACTATTATAGCTTCAATGCAGCCTTCAGCCCTCATGGATGAGCTGAAAGTGTGTGTCATGCCTGTTCCCCAGTCAGACAGACCGGCTGTTTGCCCTCTCACGCCTAAAGCAGAGTGGAGCTTTTCTCACCACCACAGAGGGCGTAATGCTGCAACTTGTACAGGATGCCAAGCATCCCAACTTTAAGGAGGTACTACTATCACTACACAAAACAGTACAGTGTATTGTGGCCTGTAAGTGCAACACACATTAACAAACTAAAAACACAACAGCAAATTCAGAAACACATCAACATGAACTTCCAAAAGAACCTGCCTTCCTTTGGGCTCATATTAATGGCATGCAAAGTTGACAGCATATTTAAAATAACACGTGATTAAAAACATCAGTAGATTTTTTTAGGATCATCTTTGCTGTAAACATCCTCCAGCTCTCCATTTTCCATGATCTCTCAGATTGATGCGTGCTGTAGCCAATCAGCAACAAGCATGTGACATAGGACCTTGCCTTTACATTCTGAGTTAATGTTGATGTGTTTCTGATTTTGCTGTTGTGTGTACACATCTGTTGTTGTGTTTTTAGGTTTGCTTTTGTGTTATCAGTTTTGCTGTTGTGTTTTTGTTTTAGCTGTTGTGTTTTTGACATTTGCTGTTGTGTTTTTAATTTTGTTGTGTTTTTTGGTGTTGTATTTTTAGTTTTGCTGTTGAGTTTTTTATTTTGTTGTGTTTTTACTGTGGTTGTTGTGGTGTTTTTTACTGCTGTGTTTTGAATTTTGTTGTGTTTTTTTGGTGTTGTGTTTTTAATTTTGTTGTTTAGCTGTTCTCTTTTTAATTTTGTTGTGTTTTTTGCTGTTGTTTTTAATTTTGTTGTGTTTTTTGCTGTTGTTTTTAATTTTGTTGTGTTTTTTGCTGTTGGTTTTAATTTTGTTGTGTTTTTTTTGCTGTTCTGTTTTTAATTTTGTTTTTTTTGCTGTTGTTTTTAATTTTATTTTTTTTTTTGCTGTTGTATTTAGTTTTGTTGTGTTTTTTGCTGTTATGTTTTTACTTTTACTGTTATATTTTTAGTTTTGCTGTTGTGCTTTTGGCTTTGCTGTTGTGGTTTTTTGGTTGTTAATGGGTACAGGCCATTATAGAATTGTATGCACTTATGTACCATCCATTAATGTATAATCTTACTTGAATTAATGTAAACATCATCATATTTGACTTTAGTGGTGAATTTAGTGGTGATTAAATATATGCTGATTGCTTTTATGGAGTTTAATATTGTAGAAAGTTAGAAATCCTTTCTCAAAACTAGGGCATACTGTGCAGAATAACTGTGCTGGTGCTGGTTCGTGAATAAGGAAGTAAGTAGATATGAATGTTTTTGTTGCATGTGGTTATTGATGTGTCTTTGCTCTTGTTGCTTCTTTGTCTCTACTCACAGATCCAGAAGCTTTTAGCACATCCTTCTCCAGATACCAGTCTCATCAACTTTTTCAGCTCACTGTAGGAGGAAGCACACTACACCATCAACAGACGTCTCATAGAAGAAGACGGCAGTTTCACTCGTCACTGAATTATTTAGATTTTGATCAGATTTAAAATGATGATTATTTTCTTTGTTTAATCTTTCTCATAGGAGTTAGAGAATGTTTTGTGTATGCATTGTTGATAATACATGAATAAATGAAGATGGTCCATACAGATATTCATAGTCTGGTGATGTTTTCACAGTCTGGTGACATTTAAAGTGCTCGCTTTATAAGAGATCTAGCTGTCCAACACACAAGTATAGGACAGTGGGCATTGTTGCTTTATGACTCAGGCCTATCTCGGTCCTCTCCTTGCTTCAGTTGTAGAAGAATTTCTTCAATAGCAGACAGAGTGGGTGTGGCCATGAGAGGTAGGAGGGGGCAGAGGGCGCCCAAATAGAGGCGTGGAAAAGGAACAGAGGAATACTGAAGGTGGAGTGTGTGACGTTCTTCAGAGAAAGGGAGGGAGAGAGAGAACGAGAGAGAGAGAAAAAGGAAGAACTTTTCCAAAGACATTTTTTTTTCCTTTCTTCTCCCCCTCCTTTTGGCTTAAACAAACATTACGGAGAGAGAGGTTAAACCTTCACAACCCTTGCCGGGCTGTTTGGATGGGAAATGTACGACTGATAAACCGAAAGAGGAAGAGAGAAAGAAAAGAAGAAGGGGAAATAAACACTCCGGGAGTTGCTATAGTCCTGTGTAACAGATGACGGCATTAAAAATTGACAGCGGGAAGCCTGAGGCCTGTTGACAGACGAGAGGTAAGAGTTCCATTTCTTTCTTTCCTTCTTCGCTTTATTTATCTCTGTTTCACTCAATCTCTGTCTTGCTCTTCTCTCTCTCTCTCTCTCTCTCTCTCTCTCTCTCTCTCTCTCTCTCTCTCTCTCTCTCTCTCTCTCTCTCTCTCTCTCTCTCTCTCTCTCTGTGTCTCCCGCTCAAACATACACTAATAACATCTGAGTCTAACAGGAAAGAATGTAAAACTATTCATCAATCTATAGGAACATGTCCTGTGTTGAACTTCTTTTGAGAACCCTTATTAAGTCTTGTTCATCTTTTTTTTTTCTTCCTAGCTGGGTGTCCAGCTAGGAAATCATTTTAGCAATTCAAACTTTGGATTCAGGATTCCTATTGCTGTTTATTCCATTGCATTATTTGGCTCAAATCAGAACCTTTCATTCTGCCTGATTCTCCCTGCACTGCAGCAACGTCCTTGACCATGACGTCAGAGCTGGATTCCAGTTTGACCAGCATTGACTGGCTCCCGCAGTTGGGAATGAGCAGTCTCCGCTCAGGGAAAGAACGAGGGGAGAAAAAGCGAGAACGAGGAAGAGAACGAGATACGCCCCCGTCCATCCCATCCACCTCCCCTCCACCAAACTCCAAAGGGAAGCCACCACATAGTTATGCCACACTCATCGCAATGGCAATAAGCTCTGCTCCAGAGGGAAAGCTGAGTCTGAACGACATCTACACTTGGATTAGTGATACATTCCCATTCTACAGCAGAGCAGGAAGAGGCTGGAAGGTAGTGCAGAGAGCTTATATGCTTCAAATAATATTCTATTGCTTATTAAAGTGTGCTGCATGCCATATATTTGGTGAAATTTGCAAACACATTTAGACTCAAAGAAGGTTTCTGCTTTTTTTTCTTTCTTTCTTTTCATGCAGAATTCAATTCGACATAATCTCTCCCTGAATAAATGCTTCCGGAAAGTTCCAAGGCCACAGAGCGACCCTGGGAAGGTGATATTATTCAATATTAAGAATACAAAATGTTTTAGTGACTTCAAAAGGTGGGAGGGCTTTTTACTACTGTACATACAAAACAAAATTGTGGCGCGTCCCCCGGCCTCCGATAAGTGTTTGAAGTTTTTGAAAATCAATTTCTATTATTCAGTCCACACTGAGAATGTTTATTTATTCTGACTTTCAGCCACATGCCTTTATATCGCTGATGTACATGCATATTTTAAGTTATTCTGTAGCTTTTAGTTCATGTCAAGCATGATCACATTTAATCTTACTATAGCTTAGCATTTTGTTTTTGTTTTTTTTACGTGACAAGTAAATTTGATCAGAAATGAATTGTGCTTTCATAACCCACGCAAAGTCGATTATCTTGAAACCATTGCTTTTAGAGACCCTAGTAAACAATTATTTGCCACTCTAATAATTTATATCTATCTATCTATAATTCATTTCATATAATCTTAGGCCCTTGAATATGAGACATAGTTTATAGCCAAGCTAAATGTTTCCTTGTCTCTGTGTTCAGGGTTCTTATTGGACGATGGATGGGCCACCTGACCAACATCAGGCTAGAGGTGCAAAAAGACCTTGTCCTACAAGTGAGGAGGAGATGGTAGAGTCCTCAGACTTTATTCATTTACCATTTTGTTATTGTGGAAAACAGACATACAGTAGGTGTTGTCTTAAGCAATGCATTTTCTACTACTGCAGGAAGTCCCTGAAAAATCTCCATCCACAGTGGACAAAACACATATCAGTCAAGCTGAGCAACTCCCTGTTCCACAAGAGATCAAAATTACTCTGTCTCCACCTCCATGCAAGGTACAAATCACCTGTGCTTGCAGCTTCTGGTCTGTACACTATACTTACTAGGAAAAGGTTAAAAAGGTTCAAGGACACATACAGGACCAGGGATGATGTACCAAAATAATCCAAATAAATAAATATAAATTAAAAACAAGTTGATTAGCCAAACCTTGCACCTGCAGATCCGTTGTAACCAAAACCCGATCACAATTAGCTAGCCCAATAATTTATAGCCTGAAGGAGGATCATGTGCATTTATGGCATTCTTTAAACACCATCATCAGTCAAACACTGAACATTTGGTCAGTTATAGATTGTAGTGAAGACAAACAGTGTGAAACCTTACTCTGATGTTTTTTTTTCCCTGTGGGAATCAGGAATCAGCAGCTTGTGCAGGTTCATTTAACATAGGAGCCTCTGAAAATTACAAACGGTCCCTTTTAGAAAGAGGAAACAAAAGGAGAATGAAAATGGTCTTGAGCAGCTAGCCCAGTGCATTAACCAGTGCATTAAGGGGACCCTTAATGTCCAGGATCCATAAAAAGCAATTGGAGATGATAATAATAGTCTAATAACAGTTTTATTGTTGATTTCAGCAAATGACACATGTATGTCATTAGGAAATTTGATTCGGTATGAAAAATGGATGGATATTTATAGTGGGGAAAAGTATTGAAGGTGTCATTTTTTTCAGTAAATATATTGTTATATATACATATATGTTATTCCAGTTATTCACGTGAAATTTTCACCAGACATCAGTGTTAACTCAAGAAATCTGGAAATATAAAGAATTTTCAACATTAAAGTCCATAAATAAAGTTATGTGTAATAAAGTGGAATGACAGGAAAAACGTGTTGAACACACTAAGAAAAATCAGTTGACGGTCTATAATTGATGGTCTATAAAAAGGCTTGTCATTACCAAGATGTCACACAAGAAACATCTCGTGATGGGTAAAAGCAAAAAGAGCTCTCCCAAGACCTTCGCAACCTTATTGCTGCAAAACATATTGATGGAATCGGATGCAGATGTATTTCAAAACTTCTGAATCTTCCAGTAAGCACCATTGGGTCCGTCATCCTCAAGTGGAAGCAACATCACTCTGTCATTAACCGGCCACACACAGGAGCTCCTCGCAAGATTTCTGACCAGGGAGTCAGAAGAATAGTCACGAGAGGAGCCCAAGAGCCAAGGACCACTCAGAAAGAGCTCCAGAAATACTTGGAGGCAGCAGGTTCCGTCGTCACAGAGAAAACAATAGGCAATGCACTCATTGCTCACGCTCACCCCGCAAGACTCCATTACTAAAGAAAAGGCATGTCGAAGCTCATTTAGAGTTTGCTACAACTCATTTGGACAAGCCTATGAAATACTGGGAGAGTGTAGTCTGGTCAGAGGAGAGCAAAATCGAACTTTTTGGCTGTCATACTAAACACCATGTTTGGAGAAGAAATGTCACTACACATCACCCTAAAAACACAATACCAACAGTGAAGTGTGGAGGTGGAAGCATCATGGTGTGGGGTTGTTTTTCATCACATGGTACTGGCAGACTTCATATAATTATAATTGAAGGAACGATGAATGGAGCCCTTTACCGGGAGATTCTTGAGAAGAATCTGCTGCCATCCACCAGGATGATGATGATGATGAGACATGGGTGGACCTTACAGCAGGACAACGATCCAAAGCATACAGCAAAGGAAACTCTCAATTGGTTTCAGAGAAAAAAAAATCAAGGTGTTAGAATGGCCCAGTCAATCACCTGACTCAAATCCAATTGTACAAGATTTAAAGACAATATGTTTAGAAGAATGGGCAAAAATCACACCTGAATACTGTGGCTGATTAATTCCTTCAGACAGGAAGCATCTTGAAGCTCTCATTACAAACAAAGGCTTCTCCACTAAGTATTAAATAAATTTCAGTTAGTGTGTTCAATACTTTTTTCCTGTATCATTCTGCTTCATTACACATAACTTCATTTATGGACTTTAATGTTTGGATTTATTTATACGTGTGGATTTTTTGAGTTAATACTGATGTCTGGTGAAAATTTCATGTGAATAGCCTCATTGGAAATATATTTACTGAAAAAAATGTTGACGCGTTCAATACTTATTTCCCCCACTGTATGTATTTAATATTGGTCTCAAATGGAATTCGAGCCCAAAACATAAAATTCAGCAGGACCTTGTGATTGAATCAAACGGTCAGGCAGTGGCGCTGGACTTAATACTGCTCCTTACTTGATATCCCTCAAAAAATTGCGCTTAAGTCCAAGGTCAGAATCACGCATAGAGTTTAGTCAAATTTCACCCCCGCATGCATAGCTCCCACATTATCTGAGTAGAGCAGAAGTATTATGTCTGCAATGTAAATACTGCATAGAAGCTTAACTTACCTCAACTCGGAATACAGCCCTTAAAAATCTCGATTTTCGTAAATCTGTAATAACATAATCTGGGAAATCCTGCTTTCTGGAACTGACCCAGTGCTACTCAGAGCTTTCCCAATCTATGGTTACTTTTCCTCTCTTTTCTTCAATCCTAATAGCCTCTTGAAAAGAAATAAATAGACTTGGATAAAGAAAACAGAAATAGGTGCACAGGACCAGCCAGTTACACCAGTCACCTTCTCTTGCTAGTTCCATTTCTTACTATAGTACAGTCCCCGTCAAGAGAAGGGGATAAAAAAGAAGTGGCATTCTCACATCTGCCACAGAGTGATGCGTTTCAAAACCAAACTAGGTTCTGCCGGGCCTAAAATAACTTTTTGCTGAAGCAAATGGTTAATGGTTAAATGTCAACAACATTTAACCATTAAACACCCAACACAAAAACACCCAAACCAGGACATTTTTATGATTCTTTACTCTCTCAGGAGTACTGTGATCTGAACTCAAACAAAAGATAGATCTAGATTAGATTAATAACTATGGAAATAACAGATTTTTATTCTGGGCTCCAAATGAACCTGATTCTAATACTGATGTTTTCCCATCAGCGTCCACCCGCCCCATTAAATACAGCCCCTGCCCCTGCCCCTTCAGCCGAGCCACCGCTGCGTTTCTCCTTCGCCGATCTCAACCTGCCGGACCTCTACACTTCATTTCAGTCTCTCTGTCGCTCTGTGAGAGAGAGAGTCACTTCACAGTGTAAGTGAAGCATAAAAAACTAGATCAGTCCTTATCCTCTTTTAGTTCTGTTCAATTTCTCTTATTTTTATACAATACATTTTTGTTGATGTGGCACAGCAGTGCAGATTTGCCATTGCATAGCACGTGGCTTGATCCTGAGTTCGGGTAACTGCTAGTGTAGAATTTAGCATGTTTTTCGTTGTGTCTGAGTGGGTTTCATCTGGGTTCTCTGGTTTCATCCACCACCTAAATTGTCCCTGTGGTGAATCAGGGTATGAATATGTGTGTGTGTGTGTGTATGATGCCCTGCAATGGATTGGCATCCCATTGAGGGTGTATTCCCGCGTCGCTCCCAGTGTTCCTGGGTTAGGCTCTGGATCCACCAAGACCCTGACCAGGATAAATCAATTACTGAAAGTGGATGGATGAATGGATGGATGGATGGATGAATGAATCTTCCTGAAAATAATCACTTTGGTAAAATCTATGTGTGACACATCCTATGAATCCTGCATTCCTAATGCATTGTAAACAGCATATAGTACATAATAGCTTACAATATAGTACATAATACCTTTCTCTAGCATAAGCCTATATAATAGCTCATAAGCATATAAGTATAACTCTTGCATTTTTTTACTTCATAATGTCAGGTTATACTGTATAACACATCACAATTAATTTGTTTGCCATGAACACACCATGCACAGACTTTTTATCTGTGCACACAAGTGATAATGCATTATAGCATTCGCAGTGTTCCTAAAGGTCTTTTTACTGTACCTATCATCACTTTGTTAAGTTTTTCAAAAGATGCCATTTTATGCACAGATACAGTGCTGTGAAAGTATTTGCCCCATCCTGATTTCTTCTGTTTTTGTGTATATCTCATACTAAATTGTTTTAGAAATTAAAACAAAATCCAAGATAAAACAAAGTCAGTTCATGCTTGAAGAATATCTAAAACTATTTAGTATGGGATATACACAAAAACAGAAAAAACTAAAAAATACTTTTTCACAGCATTGTATTATAATGCACTATGTAATGTGACATTATAGTATAAAGCCACACACTCATGCTTTGTAGAATGTTGTGCATGTACAATAACTATAACTACTTATGAGCATTTATACAGGTTTATGGCAGATATTATGTAAGACATAACACATTAAAATACATGTATAATGCATCATAAATACAGGACTCAGAGGAAGTTTCGGAAGAAGAAAAAAAATTACAGTGCCTTGCAAAAGTACTCAACCCCTATATATATTCTAAACCAATATGAAATTTGAAAAAATGATCTTAAATTCAAAATGCATTATTTGTCAGTAGATATTTAATTAAAAAAAAAACATTATAAAGAAAAATGCTGCTTGCATAAAGTATTCAGCCCCGTTCAGATTAGTACCACCTTTTTATGCAATAAAATAAATAAATAATGTTGTTTGGTTAACCGCAATTTTCAAACAGTGCCACAGATTCTCAGTGGAATTCAGAACTTGACTTTGACTTGGCTGCTGTAGAACATTTACCTTTTTGCATTTAACCACTCCTGTACTGCATTGACCTTGATTTAGGACAATTGTCCTATTCAGAGATGAAGTCTTTCATCCAAGCTTTATTTTTTTTAGCGGACTGAAGCAGGTTCTCTTGTGATAGCTAACTATATGTACATCCATTGTCCCTTTAAGTTTGACAAGAAGCGTAGGTTCTGAGGATGAAACCTATCTCCAGCACATGATGCTACCAACACCACATTTCACTATAGGCATTTTTTTTGGGGGGGGGCATCTTCACTGGGTCACTCTCATGCTTATATATGGCTCTTTTTGAGCAGTGGTTTCTTTCTTGCCACCCACTCAGAGTTCTCTTGAAGTGGTTATGTGGTGCACCTTCACTTCACTCTCCTTCCGAGTGACTGTTGGTGTCACTATGGCTTCCCTCACCAGTCTCTCTCTAGGTTTTGCGCCGAGTTTTGCTTGAAGGCCTTGTCTAGGTAGTGCATGGGTAGTATGATGCAGCTGAATAAAAATCCTGACAGGAAGAATATCTGACAAATCTAATCAATTCCAGGAGGGCTGGATATTATTTCAAAACCACTATACACAGAACATCAACATGGCTTCTTGGTAGAACAGTAGATAGTAACACTAACTTTTGTTTCTCTCTTGCAGCGGATACCACCAGTCTTCTTGGAATACCGAGTGATATTGCACCGCTCCACACACCAACACTGCCACCTCTGTCACCTCACCACTGCCCCAGCACCAATCCACCCACACATATGACCACTAGTATGCACATCGGTACCAACTTCATGCCTAATCTTAACCCGAGTTTCACTTCTAATCAAAACCCACCGGTTAACGCTGAGCCTGACAGACTGCTACATAACAATGGTAAGTGCAACAAACTGTCCTTGTGTGTTTATTCCTAACCATTTCTCAATACAAAAAAAAAATGTCATAGTCTCTGTTTTCTTAATTTTCTCAGTTGTTCCTGCAGACTGGTTCAGTAATGCTGAGTCTTTAAGAGAGAGCTTCAGAATTGCCAACAGTTTGGACTGGTCTAATATAGATCTCACCAATCACCCAGGTCAGTTTGCCAGTAGCATTTTTAAGATAATATAAGGGGGAGGGGCAGTGCATATTGTTTTGCATTGTATTTATATACAATTCCTTTTGCATTTCAGACCTGGTAGAGAGCATGCGTCAGGCAGAACTCTGTGACTGGGCGCTGGATCCAGCTCTCTTCATCTCACTTTGTGATTCACTCAACCGCTTCTTCACTCACAGGGGTATCATCGGCTCACAGATGGGCAGCCCGTCATCTCTGAACCCGTTAGCTTCGCCTCTTACCAACATGCAGTCGGCCGCTCATCCACCTCTGCCGCATTTAACGCAGCCCTCTCCACTTAGCTTACCTCCCCAGCTCCCGCACTGTAGCGGTGGTCCACCTGTTCAGAGCCACAGGAAAACTCTGACTCCTCAGAGTCATAGTCAGAATTCACAGAGGAACCTTGAAACCCAGCCAGCTGCTAGCCAGCCTCTGCCGTCCAATAGTAAGTCTATACACCGAGCTAGAGATTTGGT
>NC_030416.2:11886567-11986567 GCF_001660625.3 Ictalurus punctatus | reverse complement strand
GCACTAAATACAGATGCCTTCATGGACAAGCACTGAAAAGTGTCACTGTAATGCAGACAAATCCCCACGGATGAGGTTTTATGTAATAAAAACACAGCGTTAGGGTACATGGACAGACTGGACACACACACACACACTCAACCTTTCTGTCTCAACCCAGATGTGTAGAAGTTATCACTTCATCAGTCTGCAATGAAATGTCAGGGTAAAAAATGTTAGACCAGGCATCGCATTCAATGGCTGTATTTCAATGTTATTTTCCTCGGTTATTTGATCCCAGGAGAAAAAGGATAATAAATTAGAAAAAAAAAATTATACATTGAATTAAATTAAAAGTAATACACCCAGTTTTTCAGAAATGTGGCAGAAATGCAAAGACGATCTGATCTCAGTCCAAGCAGTGGGAGTTTAAGCGCTCCTTCATGCACACTCCAAGTGTCACTACTACTTCTAGAGCAAGGTGTAGGTGATTCATTCATTCATTCCATCAGTTTATTAGTGGCTAATTTCTCTCTGCCTTTCTTCTGTCATTCAGTTCTTCAATTTCTGTGCCATAAAATAATCATTTTTTTTACACAACCGGACTGCCTGAATGACCCTTCGCACGCATTCTTGCTCATGTCAAGACCCCCAAAACAAACAAGAACAAAAATAACTAAAATGAAACAGACCTCTACCTCTCCCACTACCTCTTATTTCTTAGAAAGCAAACTGAAATGGAATAAAGTGAGATCTGAAATGCTTTAAATAGAACGATGTACACACATTTTCTCGTGTTGTACACTGTGGTGATAGGGCAGTTTTTCAAGTGGAAAGGTCAGAAGGGGAACCGTGAAATTTCTCAGAGAAGAAACGGATTGGTGCTTGAGCCTGTAGCCCCACCCCCTGTCACAGATCCTCCGGCACCCATGACCCCGCCTACTCCCGATGGGCCACCCAATACCAGTGCTGGCTGTGCGACTCCGCCTGAGCCCATCAGCAAGGAGTTTCCTGCAGGGCCCATGGGAGAAATTCCACTGAAAGGCATTCCCATCGGACTGGACTGTACCAGTCCCATGCTCATACCGGGGGCCACCATAGGGACCCCCATTCCTGGCATGCTCATACCTGGCTGAACCATTCCCATTGTAGGTATTTGGCTCAGCATAGGGTTAGGAGGGACAGGACTGGTACGTAGCTGGCTTAGACCAAGCGAGGAAGGCTGAGGGGAAATGGAGGCCATTGGGGTCACACCAAACGGGTTCGAAGATGAAGCTGGCGTTGGCGACACGCCCCGGCTGGAAATGGTGCTGCCTGGAGTGACTGCCACACCTGGTGCAGGTGAGGGGCCTGCGAGAAAATGAAAAGATAAAGCAGGCATGAGTTATTTGTTAGAGGTGTCTGTAGTATGATTCAACATGTACACTACAACCAAGCCACTGTTCACTGTCCACAATATATCGGGACATAGTTATGAAGCTAAACACACTCTACACAACGTCGTTATCCATTTTCTTTAAAACTCAAAGCCAGCCTATGCCTGAAAACTACTTTTAGTCCTTTCTTATACTTACATCAGAAAAAAAACATACATCAGTAGATTTTCTGACTGAAGTTGGACTAAATAAGCAAAAGTGCAAAACCACTGATATCACTGATAACAAGTGTTCCCATTCTGAATGCCTACTCTGTGACTGAAGAAAAGGGTTGTGAGATGAAGTCATGGTGGGAGGGGTCTGTCTGGGTTTGGGTTTCGATGATACGAGGGAGTCCAGATCCACCAGTGATGCGTTGGGCCCCAGGAACGACTCCGGCGTTTTCCGAATCGGCAGAGAGGAGCCGAGTGACGAGAGGTCAAATGGCACTGGAGAGCCTGTGCTTCCTCCACCACCTGCATCACTGCCTGTTACTGTGGAGCCTCTCCTGTCTGGATCTCCTGTAGGAAAGTAAGAAGTGAGTGAGGATGGGCCGGAGTGATAAACAGGAAGAGAGGATTTTTAAATAATTGAACAGTGCTGCCTCCCACACGCTGAGCAGGTAATAATGCATGAACATGACGTACTGAAGAGTGGATGGGGTGGGAAGGGGGTTGTAAAGGGGCAGAACGCATGAACACACGATAAGGTCTGTGGAGGTTTTTATTTTAAACTGAATACATGCCAGATTTCTGACTAAATTTTATACAGCCAATTTTACAACCTGTGTCAAAACACTGAACCAGTTTCCTCTGCGTGATAAATGCCAATGGAAGCTTTATTGTCTTTTTTTTTGTGGGAGAACATGGGTGAAACTTAGAGTTTTGCTTAAAACAAATAAGCAAGAAATATGCTGAGCAAAGCACTGACATTTTGGATGGAGTAAAGTATGGCCTTTTTAAATTGGCAAGCCAGCTAAACAGGACGCAGTAGGTAGAGCAAACAGCTGGATCAAGCCGGCTTCATCATAAAAAAACAAATTAAAAACTAATGATTAATTTATAAAAACTGGCTATACAGTTATCTTAGTATTAATATTTTATTAGTGAAAATCAGGAAAACATGAACACACTAGATGGCAATTACTATAAACACAAGGCTTAACAAGAGGAATGGGTTATACAGTAAATTAATCATATCCTCTGACAAAGTGATGCCCAATTGGTCCATTTTTCTTTATTATTATACGTTCAAAGAACAGTTTTCAATTGTCATTTGTCGAGTCCTAGAAGCAAGTGCTACCTGAGCAATTCCTCTTTCCTCCTTACGTGGTTGACATTATGTGTTGTGATGTGTACCTGTGCCATTTGTGTATTTAGTGGAACCACTCCAGGGGTCAGAGGTCAGAGCATCACTTGCAGGGGCAACCCCTTCCCCAGCCCAGGGATCGGACGACCCTGAGAGTGAGGTTGGGGCTGCGGGCACTGACGGAGCCCAGGGGTCTGTACTAGGAGGGGTCACGGCTGGGGAGGACAGATGAAAGGATCAGAGGTCGAGAAGTACACGCATGCAGATTACAGTCACACAAGGAGTCGAAACTTTGATACATTTTGGTAGTTTTATTCGATTCTTGTAAAAGGGAAAACTAATGATAATTAATGCCATGTAATCAAGTATCATTTTTGCACTGCAATCAGTCCATACAGGATTTCACTAAGGTTTTGTGTGAACATGCTTTTTTTGTGTGGGGAAAACTACTTCAACTGGTGAAATTGCAATTGCACAAAATAGTTTTGCATGGCCTTTCGCAGTGATGATTGTTGGTAAATGAGATCTTTTAGCCGAACTCATGTTCGACGCACGTGCATCGAAGAGGGCTTTGGCCGAGTCGTGATGACGTCACGTGACGCATTTTGCGATCACAAAATCCTGGAAGGACTGTGTAATTAAACTCCTCCTGTCAGTCAAGTAATACAGAGACAAAAATGCAAATGAACAGCGAAAGCTTTACCGACTGTGAGCTCGGTATTTCAACCTGTAGCAGCACACTTGTGTCTGGTTAAAAATCAAACTTCTATTAAACTTTTAACTACCACAGTATTTGTGGGCAGGATGCATAAAAATCTCAAATGACAAAACTGAATGCCCCTAATATTGAGCTATAACTATATTTGATACATTTTTTGTCCATGACATTATTCCTCAGACATAATGACATTAATCCTCATCTCAATCTTTGATTTATTGGCTTTGTTTAAGTTATGAAGACGTCTGTAAAAAGAAATTTTATTGCATTGTAATTTAGTGTTAAATCTGAATTTTGGTTGTTCAATGACAGACTGCGTGTGGGTTTTTGTTTTTTTTTTTGAGTGTTTTTTTCGCATCAAGAGTCACAATGCTACACCAGGTATTTGTATCAAAGTCAGAATGATGGTATGGTAACAACAAAGGAACAGTAAACGCAGGGTAAACACACAAGGTGAAGTGGTGGACATTTCACTCTGAAGCTGAAATACTCTGAGGTTCAAAATAATTCTTTTACTCTAGCAAGTGACCAACTGTGGATAGTGAAAGCTAACAGGTACTTTCTCCAAGACATGTGAACACAGCCAACTGCATCTTTTTGAACTGCTGCTCAAGCTGCATCAGAGAGAATCGTAATGCAATCGGAGCACAGCTCTCTTCTGTTCGTCTAATGATTCTAATTCCATTATAAAACATGATGAAGGGAAAGTCCTGCAGTTTGCTGCTCATGTGAAGAATACAACAGATTGCTGTCCCATGCAGGGAGTGACATTTACATGCTAGATATTCCTGTAGCAACTTTATTTCTTGCTTTAGGTCTCCTGGCAGTCTCCCTGATAAGTATTTTTCTTGTCCTTACATCATTTTTTTGAAGGGACGTCCTGTTCTTGGTATTGTCACTGGGGTGCCCCATTTTCTCCACTTCTTGATGATGGTCTTTACGGTGTTACATGGTACATCTAATGTTTTTGAAATTCTTTTGTACCCCTCTCCTGATCCATATCTTTCAACAATGAGATAACGTATATGCTTTGAAAGTTCTTTGAGGACCGTTGCTTCAACGGTCAGATGAAACTGTGATGACGTAAAGAAAATCCTACAGAAAAAGGCTGCCCTTCATCTGGGGGTTATCTTGGTTTCATTTTTTTTTTTTATACATCACAAAAATGTGGAATTTTAACAGGGGTGTGTAGACTTTTTCAATCGGTATACTGTATACAGTAGTGATAATGTTATTGTGAGTAAATGAATAAAAATGGTCTGAAACATTACAAATACTGTTTAAAACAGCTTAAACAATTTAAATTACTGCCTTAAAAATGGTTGTTGAAATGAGTGACACACTATGGAAGACACTACTCTAGCCTACTTACTACTTTAGTCTGCACTATTTTTAGTTACACCTGTAAGTCCTGGTTACCTCAGTAAGAATGGAAACCAAATTCAGCACACGTCGTGACGCCCCGTCCTGTGAAGACGCGTTGTTATGTGCTCTTCACTCACCTGTAGATGCCCAAGGGTCAGAATTCACTGCGGGAGATTCCCCCCATGGGTCTGTGGGAGGGGCTACTGAAGGTGGCCCGCCCCCCCATGGGTCAGTACTGGGGGGAGAGGCAGGGGACGCTGCCCCCCAGGGGTCGCCTTGGCCCCAGGGTCCTGTTGAAGGGGCAGGGGTCACAGACGGAGGAGGAGATGGACCAGTGGAGCCTGGAGCTGCTGAACCTCCCCATGGGTCTACAGCACTCAGCTCCATCAGGGAGGACTGAGAAGAGAGAGAAGAAAAAGAACAGCACAAGACTTAATCATGGTTCTGGAGTAGGGCTGTGTGATATGGCGATATCTTATATCGTCAAACGACAGAAAAATGTCTATTGATAGATACTGTCATATATCGTCAACGACTACATTTACATTGACTGTGTTTACATGTACAGCAGTAATCTAATTATTGACCTTACTCTGAGTAAGATAATGTGATTAAGGTGTTTACATGAGTCGCTTCTAGAATACTCCTTTCATGTAGCCATTTTACATGTTATAGAACATAATTAGATTAACGGCACACGTCATTACGTCACCGCGCTACGCCGTCCGACGTCCCTCCAGAATTTCACGTATCCACATACAGTTCGTCTTCGTTATGGTACCGTATACAGTTTGGGGTGTGTTAATTTAATTGTTTTACGAACGCTTCAAGTGCAGTTAATTATTTGTCACGCTGTACGTGCAAATAGACGACTGCTTGAAGCTGTGGGCTGCGTCCCAAACCCGCGTACTTACCGTCTATATAGTAGCCGAGATACATGTATTTTTCCTCACTACAGGCCTATGGTAGGCAAGTATGCAGTTTGGAACGCAGCCGTACTCTCTTGCTCGCTGTAAAATATTGAGCACTGCCGTGTTTTCGTGTCCTGACGCAAAATGCGGTGAAAACTCTCACACGACGTTAGTGTGATTAAGGTGTTTACATGCCTGTAATACACGTCGATAACGCAACTAAAACAGGAGTACTTCACGTGTCTTAATTCGATTTGTGTTTACTTCGAGTATGACCTTAATCAGATTAAGGTAATTAAAAATTTCTGTTTACATGGTAGTTTCTTAATCACAGTATTGTCTTAATTGGGTTAATAGTGGATTATTGTCATCCATGTAAACGTACTGATTGACAGCAATAATCGAATTATTGAATTATTAAAGTGTTTACATGAGTTGCTTTTAGAATATTCCTTTCATGTTCCTGTTTTACATGTTATAGAACAGAGATCGATTAACAGCACACGTCATTACGTCCCCATGCCACGTCAGCTGACGTTAATTCCGGAATTTCATGTATTAACATACAGTTGGTCTTCGTAATGGTACCATATACAGTTTTGGGTATTTCATTTTTAATTTTAATGTGGAACCTGTAAAAAGGAAGGTACTTCTGACATTTTGACATGGTTTTGGCATAACAAATCAGACACTGACCAGAAAACGGCATTTTTTAAGGTCCAGACACGAATGCATGCAGTTATTTTGTATACATCATTTGTTCATCAGTCGTGATACATCGATTCAAGATAGAAATGATCCCTATTGTGAGTTTATCCATATCGCTCAGCCCTATTTTGGAGTTACATATATATTGAATAACTAATTTGGGAGTAAATGTAGCTTTAAAAAAAACCCAAACAAACAGTAAACATAATAATTGAGTAGTATATTATGTACATTATTATAGTATTATCACACAATGTTTTTGAACTCTCAAATGTGCCTGATCAGAAGGTGTGGATCAATTTTCTATTTTCCACCAAGTCTAAATACACAGAAAGTTGCATTTTGCAGTTTCTCCACAACAACTTGCATTTTTGTCTTATAAACTTATAACAGAAAAAAGCCATGCCTTTACCAAATAAATAATCACCAACAAATTGCTGTTACATTAACACCGGGTAATACTTGACGCATTACCCTGAATGTATGGGCAGAAACAGCAGCAATGCGCACAGCATTATTCACACACACGCCCATCTTATGTACATTTGGGGAATGAGACCCGACGTTCACTAGATGGCAGAACAGATCCAAAACATCCATGTATGTCAGGTTTCCAAGGCAAAATATAATGTTTAGTGATTTTGTGTACAGCCACGTTAAACACACTGACATGCTCTGTTTCTCTTTAAAACTTGCTGCCATCTATGAGATCGTAGTCATGAGCTGTGTCTCAAACAAAAAACGCTGACCTAACATTCAAAAGTATTTACTAATCTAAAAGACTTGTAAACAAAACAGAGCTTTTGGTAGGTTTAAAGGCTACATGAGGGTTTTCAAAATTCAAACAATAACAACTGTAATAGGAAACCGCTTAGTGGTAATACTCAATAACAGTCTAGAACAGTACACAAGTATGCAGTTTGAGACACAACCATGTTTTGTTGATTGAGATGCAGGCACTAGAGGTCGAAAGACTGATAATTGTTTGCTGGAACTATTGGTAGTCGGCAAAAACCCACACCGATCGTTTTTCCCAGTTGCGTCCGTTGCGGGAGCGGCTGAGAATGGTCTGCTGTCATTATACAGTACGAGAGCAGACTCTAGAGGTGAAATATAAACCATCACTGAAGTGTTTATTTTTTTTCCTTTTCCAAATTCATTTTGGATGCATCTATGTCATTTACAACATATATTAATATTTACATATCTATCTATCTATCTATCTATATATATATATATATATATATATATATATATATATATATATATATATATATATATATATATATATATATATACACACACACACACACACACACACACACACTAAGTACAGTACATTTTCATGGTGCAGGCAATACTGTTTATTTTTGTAATAAAAATTCAGCAATATTTTACTTTGAGTGTTATGTTTTCATTCAGTATCAATTTGAAAAAGTATCGGTTGATTCATTGGTTATCGGCAGGCACTGCTCAACTTGGATATCTGAAAAATCCACTATCGGTCGACCTCTAACAGACACAGTATCACAGGGTGCTATGTCACCATCACTATTAATGTTGGGATTGCGCCATGCAGATGTGTCACATTCATTTCTGAGGATGTGCACAAGAGACATGATCGAGCCTTCACAGCACACTTCGCACCACATTTTATACCTTAAACACACTACATAAACGCGGACATAAAACATGGCTAAGAGTAAGTGATCTCAAAACAGGGTTCAATATGTCCAAGCTGAACAGAGTGATGTGTGTTTATTGCTCTTTATTGCCATCGCTCTTTTTATGGCCCAAAGCTTAGGTTGCTTTCACATTTGAGGGTATAATCAGTTGAAAGGGCGTTGCCCATTGATAAATAATAGAGGTACAAAGTCCCCCTTATGAGCTATGATTTGGGCTGTTATAATAATGTTTATTAACATAATTCTTAGTTGATCTAATCACCATTATTAGGTATTGCCAGAAATACAGCAATAATCCTTGGTCTGAATGTGTTTACAGTTAAAACATTTTTTAATTAAAAATAAATAAATAAATAAATAAATAATAATAATAAAAAGCTTTTTGTTGCCATATCCTTTAACGACGACGACTACACATCCACTCAAACACACTCATGTACACACCTCCTCAGGTTTGCCTTTCTCCCTCTTGCTCTCCTCAATGGCCATCTGCAGCCTTAGATCATCTCCCCTGCGCAGACGCTCCTCCTGTCAATCACATGCCATCATTACATCAGTACATCAGTAAACAAAGCAACAGGAAGCTAATGGGAAACATGTCTCATGAGATTTAAGGCAATTTTTATATCAGATTAGGAAATAATTACAGTAGTGGACGGTTTAATGGCATGCTTCATTTCTAACACAAATTAGGTGTGTGTATATATATATATATATATATATATATATAGCAACAAACTTAAGTTCATCAACCATTATAAGAGAATTCACTCAGTCTTATTTTATGATTGAACTTGTAGCCTTTTCTTATTAACAGTTTAAACTGATTGTTCAGTGATTGTTCAGTGGCTGAAGTACATCGAGGCTCCATTCCAAATTGATCTTTGATGTGCGATTGAATGAATTTTGGAATGTGCACAAGAAAGCGAAACGGGAGCAGCTTTCACCCCCGGGATCTGGGTGACCCTTGATCCCTGACCTCTTGGTGAGCCTCCTTGCTGAGCGTGAGTGCGTAGCGGAGTTCTGCATCCTCCAGAGGGTCAGCACTAGTCTGGGGGAGAGGGGTAGGGGGGGGGTCAAGGACAGGAGTGAGTGAGTGAGTGAGTGAGTGAGAGTGAGTGAGTGAGTGAGAGTAGTGAGAGGGGGCTTATACAAGTTGAAGGGCCTTAGCTCATTAGCTATGATCTCTAAACTACTACAGAATGAGAGAAAGTAGGAAGTGAGTAAGAAAGCAAGTGCAGAAGTGAAAGTGGTTGGGGAGGGGATTGGAAACTAGTTAGTGTTAGGTAGAGACAACAGCAGAACAAGACTAAGGATGTTGTCAAAAAAAAAAAAAAAAGCCCTAAAAATGTCATTTGAAATGACACCAGCAAAAGAAAGCCAATAGTTTTATAAGCTTTATGTTCAGTGTCAGAAATAAAAGCTCGAGTGAAGCTTCCTCCAAACAAAATGAAACAGTTTTAACATATAATTTAGTCTGCATTAGTTTATCCTTTTATGACTGAGCCTTACCTGCTTATTCATAAGGCTCTCTGACTACAGAAGAAAAACAATTTGAAATATACTGCTGCAGTAATACAGACTAGACATAATATTTAATGTTTTACTTTTCATATTCAAATAGCATTTTTGAGTTTTTTTGCTTATTGGAAATATTTGCATAGAGACAATGTTCTGATTTCTTTCTGTAAAACGTAAATGAAATCTAAAAGTTTATTTTATTATTATTTTTTTTTTAAAACAAGAACTGACCTGCTAACATCTATATTATTCATGAATCCATCTTTATCCATCAAGTGTTAAATCTTAATCTCAATTTATAAAATAAATATCTTGCCTGTTTTACCTGTTGCCAGAGGACGGGACAGCTGATTGGGTGAGTAATTTTACCTGCTCCGCTTCCTCCTTGCTCATGGCCAATGCCAGCTGCAGCTGGAGGTCCTCCTCCCCTGAGCTTTGTGGCCACGCCTGGTCCGCTTCCGCACCCGCACCCGCACCCGCACCCGATTGCAGTCCTAAAGTAGGAGCCGAGGGAGCCGAAGACGCTGGGGGTTAAACAGCTAGGCATTATGGCTTGAAAAGCATTCATTTTTTAATGTGGCCAAGCGTGGTGTTCTTCCTCACGCTGTGCTAAACACAAACATCGCCACACTTTCCCTTTTAGCATATGAAGTAGCTCTTAATGTTATTAGTTGACTGACTCACCACTTGAGGTCTGTGCCATCTTCTCTTTGGTCTTGAGCGCATGGATCCTCTCTTCCCGTAGCCTTTCCTCATCTTTCAAAAGAGTCACCAGCTGCTTGGCTTTCTCTCTTACATTTACACCCTGAACACACACACACACACACACACACATTTACATTTATGGCAAGGCAGACACCCTTATCCAGAGTGACTTACATTTATCTCATTTACACAACAGTGGTAGCTTGGCAGTGCTGGGGCTTGAACTCCTAACCTTCTGATTAGTAACCCAGAGCCTTTAACGACTGCCCACTGAGCCACACACTCTGGAAATTATTTGAATTTCGTTATTACATATTTTACTCTGACTCAGACACAATCTGCCTCTCATCTCACAAACTGGGGCACTGTCATGCTCTGAAACTATGGACTTTTAAAATTAGGCATCCTGTATGAGTCACACACTGTGGCTTCAACATTCTGCATAATAGTGATAAAACACTTCGCTCATATTACATGAGGTATAATAAACATTTAAATGTAATCAAGTCCACACTTCCTCGTCTGAAAAAGCAGCTTCCTCTTTGTCTCAAATCGGGAGAGGCTAAAGGGCGTTTAAAAAACCCGCTTCACCCAAGCGCGTCGTTTTTCATGAGCCAATACACACAAGTATGTTTTTCACTCATGTTTCTCTTTAAGACATCATGACCCAGATTATTCAATCTGGGTTAAAAACATCATCCCGGGAATAACACTATGGAAAGTGGAAAACTCTGAACTCAAAAACATGTATGATGTTTAATTGTGTTACATTCTAATGCACAGCTTTTGTTTCATTATATGCTGCTAAGGGTCTGACTGCATCAGGCAAATTTTCAAACATTTGACTTTTATGCATGTTAGATGTACAGATGCAGTTGGAAGTTTACATACACTCATCATGGACACGAAGGTCATGGCAATATTGGGCTTTCAATAATTTCTTTGAGCTTTTCTTTTTCTGGGGCAGAATGATTGTACAACATAGATCTTTAATAAATAAATAAAAATAAAGAAAAAATAAACAAGTATTTAATTCACTTGGGGTTTTCTGTAATCAACACAGGACCCAAATTATATATACACAGGGTCAAAAATACACATACAAACACTTGGATTATTAATTCAGTGGTGCTGAAAATAGCAAAATGTCCTATAATTTGCCAAGACCAAGGTCTCTTAATTTCCTGTTCGTGATCATGATTGACTACAGCTGGCAGCGTCTCTGTACCAACATAAAAAGGGTTTGTTTGACAACACTCATTGGATTGACCAACACACAGTACTATGGGAAAATCCAAGGAACAAAGTGCAGATCTGAAAAAGAGGATGGTGGATTTACACAAGTCAGGAATGTCTCTTGGAGCCATTTCTAAACAATTGCAGATTCCAAGATCAACAGTTCAAACAATTGTACGTAAAAACTTATTGGGAAGTATAGCCACTTTGCCAAGGTCTGGAAGAAGACCCAACCGGTCACCCTCAGCTGAGAGGAACTTGGTTCGGATGGTCAGGAAAAACCCTGGAACCTCCAAGGTACAGGCCTGCTATCAACTGGAAGCTGCTGGAACATCAGCGTCACTGTCTACAGTCAAGTGAGTTTTACATCGACATGGACTGAAAGGCTGCCGTCCAAAAAAGAAGCCCCTGCTCCAAAATCGACACTTTCAAGCCCATGTAAAGTTTACAGCTGATCATATGAACAAAGAAAAAGCCTTCTGGAGGAAAGTTTTATTGTCAGATGAGAAAGATTGAGCTGTTGGTCACAATGACCAGAGGTTTGTTTGGAGGAGTAAAGAACACTCTACCAACTGTTAAGCATGGTGGTGGTAGCATCATGCTCTGGGGCTGTTTTGCTGCCAGTGGAACTGGTGCATTACATAAAGTGGATGGAATAATGAAGGAGGACTACCTTATAATTATTCAGCATAATAATGACCCCAAACACACATGAAAGCTGGTTGTGGAATGGGTAAAGCAGGCTAACATTAAGCTTTTGGATGGGTCTTCCCAAAATCCTGATCTCAACCGTACTGAAAATTTGTGGACTGTATTAAAAGTCAAGTTAGGGCCAGGAAACCAACAAATGTTATTGAACTTTACCAATTCTGCCAATAAGAGTGGTCAAATATCCAACCAGAATTCTGCCAGAAGCTGGTGGATAGCTACCAAAAGCGTCTACTTGAGGTGAAACCTGCTAAGGGACATTCAACTAAATAGTAGGTGTGCTGTATGTGTATTTTTGACCCTGCATGTATAATGTTGACCTTGTGTGGACTACAGAAAACCCCAAATAAATTCAAACTTGTGAACCAAATTCTTGTTTTTTTATTAAAGATATGTTATACAATCATTCTGCCTCAGAAAAAGAACAGTTCAAAGAAATTATTGAAAGCCCAATATTGCCATGACATTCATGTCCATGATGGGTGTATGTAAACTTCCGACCGCAACTGTACACCCTGTTACGTTGAATTGAAAATGGAAACCTAAGACACATATTCAGGCAATGCTTATTTTTGCTGTATGTACATCTTTACACCGAGAGTTGAGATGAATTCCTGAATCATAGTCAGTCTATCACAAAAACATGCTTAAAAATGCTGTTGAATAAAACAGAAAACACAAAGTAGTTACATTTACTTATTTAGCTGAGGCATTTCTCCAACAATAGAGACAACAATTGAAGGTTAAGTGTCTCGCCTAAGGACCCAAGCATGGCAGGCTGGCGATGCTGGGATTTGAACTCACAACCTTCTGACCTGTAGCTCAAAGCTTAATAGAGGTCAAAGTGTAACATTAGCAGACTGAAATTGGTCACACTAATTTGTACCTTATTTTACTTCTGTCATTGTTGCGCTGCAACTGAAATGGGTACAACTCCATTAAAATATACTGTAGTATAAGTTCCCCAAAGGCTATATTGCACTATCTGATAGAATTATGGCATCTGGTTAAGACTCATGTGCATCATAAAATATATCATTGCATTATTTTATATATGAATAATAAAAAATAACACTCTGTTCCTGATATACACAGCCAATTTAATTCATTTGTACTATCACCTGTATACATTGTAGACTACAAAAATATATTCATAATGTATGAACTGCAGGAACAAACATACTTAAAGTTACATGATGTACGATTTTGGAATGTTGCTGGTAGAAAAAATGTTATTGTGAACTACATACAGGTGAACATTTTCGAATGCAGGTTGTATTGTGTAGTTTCCCCACCTTGAACTGACAAAGAAATAAACACTCAATGAAAAGTCAGTGCTGTTTGCCAATTACCATGTTATCAGAAAAGATACAGAAACATAGGGGCGAAATAAAGAAGAAATAAAAACCCACACTAAAAGCGGAGGCAAAATCGCTTTTCTATCACCCAAATGCACGAAATAATGGTAGACACACCAAAACACGCAAAACTAGCCGACTTGTGTCAGTGTGCTTTCTGAAATAATTTAGAGGATAAAAAGATGCAGATCTCTCTGAATTACACACACACAATTACATCTGTGTATGCGCATCAGGATGAGTGAGAGATCTTTTTATTCAGTTGTGCTGAGAGACCTTGAGCAACTGGCTTTGTGGAGCATATGAGAATGGCAGACGGAAAGTTTTACAGGCCAGGTTATACGAAAAGAGTTGCTGAAGCATTACTGCTACAGAAGTACTGAAACTCAAATACAGTCCCCTCTGAAAGTACTGGAACTACAAGACCAATTCTGTTTTTACTATGAGTTGACAAAAAGTATATACACTGCACAGAAAAATATATTTGTAGAGTAGTGTATTTCATATCCAGTTAATGTTAATATATAAATAAAAAAAGTTAATATTATATATTACCAGTTTGATGTTCAATGATGCAGTAGAAATGCTTTTGTTTGTGGGTGAGTGAATGTGAGACTAACAGAAGGTTTTTTAGAATTCAGTCAATGTTAATATGAATTAATAACATTCGATAAGTTAAGAAATCTTACTTTAATCTTCAGAATTTAGTTCATGTGTTAATGTTAATTAGAGTAATGTGTTTTCTGTTTATGTTCAGTTACTGTGAAACAACTTGTTGAAATGGAGTGAATAAAGTTTTTATTTGCATTTCTTTCAGAATTGTGGAATTAATTATTATTAATTTAAAAGAAGGTATAAAAGGCAGAACTATCGGTATCTGCCGACATCACTCTGAAAAACCGGTTATCGGTATCGGCTGAGAAATTTAGTATCAGTGCATTTCTAATATTAAGATCAGACAGCTGTCTATGGGAGAAGAGCAAGCCAATTTGAAGCTGAGAAAAAATGGAAAAATCTATCAGAGCCATTGCACAAGCATTGGGCATATTTGGAATGTCGTGAAAAAGAAAGACATCAGACAAACGGACATGGAACAGGTCAGCTAAAGAAAACAGCAGCTGTTGAAAAAAAACATTGTGACATCTGTGAAGAAAAACCCAAAAACAGGAGTTTGTGATATGAACCAACAACTTCCACAGGGGATTGTGAAAGTATCACAATCCACCGTTCAAAGAAAACTTCAAGTGCAGAAATATAGAAGCCATACCACAAGATGCAAACCACTCATCAGCCTCTACCAAAGTGATGGAAAAACCAAGTGTTGAGAAAGAACCAATCTGCTCATGATCCAAAGCTCATCTGTGAAACATGGTGGAGGTAGTGTCATGGCTTGGGCTTGCATGGCTGCTTCTGGAACAGGCTCACTAATCTTTATGATGAGAGCTCATGATGGCAGCCACAGAATGAATTCAGAAGTCTACAAAAACAATACGTCTTCCCTATTTAGAGAGAAATGCTTCCAATATAATTGGGAGGAACTTTATCATGCAACAAGAAAATGATCCAAAAAGCACTGCCAAACATAGCAAAGGACTTAACCAAGTTGAAAAGTATAAGGTTTTAGACTGGCCAAGTCAATCATCAACCCAGTTGAGCATGCATTTCACCTCCTGAAGAGGAGACTGAAGAACCCCCCCCACCAAGGGATATGAAACCAAAAATTAAGTGTTATTTACTTTAAGAGTGATCTGTCTTTGTTCGGCTAAAAAATTGCTACAAAAGGTGCCATGTTCTAAGTTGTTTAACACATCTAGATGTAAAAATCAATAAACGAAAGATGAAATTCTGATCCATCGTCTCATTCATCTTTTGATCTCAAACCCAAATGTATTCAGTGTATAGCAAAAGAAAATGGCCTTGCTGTTCCGATTCTTTTGGAGAAGACTGTATACTGTTTGTCCTACTGCCCCGACTGTTGTAATTACAGAGCCCAAACACCTCAATAATCGACTGCCATGTTTCATAGTGTGGATCAAGTGCTATTCCTGCAATGCACTCCCTGCTTTTCACCAGCAATGCTACCACAAACCACAAATTGCTCAACTGAGGCTTGGTCAAGTTGATTTTAACAACCACAAGAATGAACTAAACCGTCTAATTCTGAAACGTTGATGATCTTCTCCACCTCCCTCCCCAATCCTACTCCATACTGTGCGGAGGTGTAATTACAGATGGTGCCATGGTTCCACTGACGTGTTCTACGCCATAAATGCATGCGATGCTGACTGAATTTACACAGGAAACCAATTACCTTAAAGCAGCCGCCTCTGACAACAGAAGCATGCTGACAGTTGACTTGGTTGGGTACTCAGATGGTGTTCAATTGCTTTCCAAATAAGAAATGTTGAAAGATAAGCCTTTTTTTGATTGAAATAAAGCGCTGTTCCACTACTACTGGCAGCAGTGCTTACCAAAATATACAAGAATGAAGGATATTTATGCTATGCATGTGTGACAGATCCCAGTGGGAATTCCACCAACTGTGCATGTTTGTTACCTGGTCTTTTCCATCTCGGTCTATGTACTGAAAGTCTTTGAGTGTCTGGACAGCGTAGATGTTTTCCCTGCATTGCTGCGCCACTCTTTCTGAACCCGTCTTAATCAGATACTCCATAAGAGTCATAGCCTGAAAAACATGGATGTCAGGTACACAGTAAGAGTGATGCAGTCAACTTAAAAAAATAAAAATAAAAATAAATAAATAAAAAATAAAAATAAGGTGACTCATTTTGTTATGGGATCAGTAGTTTACATGAGGTCCAGACCTTATACACATGCCTCCAGTTCTTCCCGTGGTCATTGAGCCTCTTCCACACCATGCTCATGATTTCGGAGAAGGCCACTACGTTATATGTCAGATCTGCAATCTCTGACATCAGAGAACTGGACGGACCCCAGGGGTCATTGGAAGTTGCTTCCCTGACCTGAAGGAGGATGAAATTGACAAATTTAAAAAAGAGACACGAAGTGATACGAAAAGCTCAAATCTTAAGATAAACTCAAATCTTTAAGAACAAGCTTGGGTTTATACAGAAGAAATTGGATGTTGTGGGTTTTAATTCCAAAAAATTTTAATTACCCAAACATCTACAGACCGATTTCAGAGGCAGAATGGTAATAATGAAAGTGGATGTTTATTGGGGAAATGACGTAGGGGGGATAAAAAAAGAAAGCAGCCTCTCACCTTAATCTCGGCTTCAGAGTAATTGTGAACAATATTCTTCACTTGTCGCCTTAGCGATGAAGTCGACATGGCAACAGGGTGGCTATCAGGTTCCGGTGAAAGCTGAGAGATTGGAAAACAAGGTCTAAAATATGAAAAACTTGTATACCAAGAAACATGAACAAAGACCATGAAAGCATGCAGTAACAAGAAATTACTAAAGTGATTAGAAAAAATTACTATACACAAAGACTGTTCATTCATGTTAAATCATTTTTAAAGTTAATTAAGAAAATCAATTTTACATCTGGCACCAGTAATTCAACTGCATCCAGTTTAACAGTACAACATAATACAGAGGATTATGCTAATCATCCAGAGATGTAACGACACAGCGCAACATGTTCGGGATGAGGCTTTCAATTTGATATGTCTACATATTGATTTATACATTCAACAGAGTGCATAACAATATGCATAAAGTACTGCTTATGTTGTGTGTAAATATTTCAATTTAATCGAGCCCGCACTTCCTCGTCCGAAAGAGCAGCTTCCCCTTTATCTCAAATTAGACGAGGTTAGAAAAGTTTAACAACACACTTCTCCTAGGATTTAAACATTAGTGCATTGACACCAGAGCCACACAAACGGCTGATTACAGAGGAGTTAAAACATTTCAGAAATAGTTTCAGTGAGAATTCATTTGGTTTACAATCGATCACGCAAGGTTTCTTCTAGGGCTGCACGATTATGGCTAAAATGATAATCCCGATTATTTTGCTCAACATTGAGATCTTGATTATTTATCACGATTATTTTAGGGAAAATATTTTCATTGCACTCTCTCATTTAAATAAACAGATCGCTGCTTTCACCTCCATGTTGTGCTACATTCCTACTAATGTACAAATCTTTGCATAAAATTAGACCGATCCTTAAAAGTACATAATCTTGTAGAGGCAAAATATAAATAAGATTGTACCCAAAATACAGGATAAGTAAAAAATAAAAATGCCATCAGCCAAATGAAAATGTACATCAAATATAACAATATGCAACCAAATGAAAACAATTCAGGCGAATGCAGAAAAGGTAATAATGTTTACAGGAGGAGAGACGCAGACAATCACCCAATGGAGCGGTACAGGGATGACGTCATTTTGAATTATTGCAAAAAACAAGCTCTGTGATCAACAAAAATTTACAACACTAACACGTTCTGTCCATCAAGATCATTTTCACAAATCAACACAACGTTTATGAAGTTTGAAGCCTAAATACAATCGCCAGAAATAAACATTTTACTGTACGCTATAAGCGAATCACACCATGGTCGCTCGACTTCAACGTCACCATCACAGAGCTTCCCACAACTTTCCCAAACTTTATTTAAAACATTTTACATAATACAGATATCTCTGTGGATGAATCTTCATCCACGTTTTTTGGGGGGAATTGTGAGAACCAGTTTCAGGGCTCTACAGTAACAATTTCTTTACAATTACAAAAATTTAGGAGCACAGTAAGAAATTTTGAAGCACGATTGAAGTTTAGGTTTTTATTTATTAATTTATTTTTAGAGATGGTAATGTTAATGTGCCACAATATAACACAAGTAGCACGAGAAAATTTGAGCTTGTCAATTATGACAGAATTTAGGAACATAGTGTGAACCATGACACATTAATTTACCTTCTGATAAACTAAATTTTATATTTTTAGTTCATTTTACAGACTGTATGCAAAAAACAACAACCATTAAACTGTTCCAGCTTGTAAACAAATACAATAAACATCAATGTTCATTGTTTGAAGTCTGCTCCTCTTAAATATATTTAAAGCTATACTATTAGACATTTTCCACTGTCATGGTTCTGGGCTGGAGTCAGTTCTCGAACCGCTCTGTGTATATTGTGTATATATCTGAATAATCTCATATAGGATGCGATTAGGTGAGTTCATTTACCTGCCAAGATGCAAAGCACTTTAGTTTAATGGTGTTCATTAGTGATGCTCTGATCGGGATTTTTTACAGCCGATTTCTTGTCATCTTGATCAACTGATACCAATCTTTTTTTTTGTTTAAGCTTTAATCAGGAGGTCTGTCAAACAGTTAAATGTAAGCTCTCTGCTCATGGTGACTGTTAATTGAATTAAAATAATGGCAGAGAAATACTGTTGGTTAATTGATAAATAAACAAGCATAAAATATTTATTTTTAAATATCTTAAACAATAGAGAGTCCTAATTAAAAGTAGACCAAAACAAAAATTATCCATATTAGAAAAAAGGCTAACAGTTTTCTAATGAAATAGAGAACTAAGCTTAATGTCAAATTGATATTAAATGCAACCCATAGTAATTAAACATTTTCATTTCTTATTTTATTTATATTTTATGAAGTTATTATAATATCTTTTTTGATATATTAAATGATTTATTTATAACTGAGCACATTTTCTGTCTTTAAATTTTAGTAGTTTTATTTATTTTTTTTTATCAGTTGTTCCTTTTAGATCGGTTTCCCCATTACAGTGTGGGGGGATTAAATCAGAACATGGAAACTGGAGTTGAAATTTCCAGTGATCTCTGGCAACCCTGAGTTTAAATTAAGTCAATGCTCTAGTAGAGTTGGTGTAGGAGCGACAGTGTACTGTATGTTTACAGACCGAACAGTTGCTACTCTTGATTATGATTGGTGAGGAATTATTTAATAAAGAAGTTTGAATTAAACCCACCTTGTAGCATTAGCATTATTATTAATTTACTCCACCCGACGCCGCTGTGTCTACACGAGCAGGTCACAGTTTGTGAGATTGGGAAGTTGAGAGAAGCAGATGATGGTCAGAGTTACTTGTCATCATAATGACTTCTCTGCAGTATTTACACACTTGTTTGATTGACGAGGTGATGAAAAGCAGTGTGAAAGTAACTGTTGCGCGGTGTAGATGCATTTTGGACTTAATGTAGTTTTTATTCCGATTGTATTATACAACTCCGAACAGATCAGATAATTATATAAATAAATATTTGTTCACTCACACAAAGCACTTTTCAGTCACAAATGCGAGTGAAATGGTCACACTGTAGAGCCCTGAGTTTATCTGCAAAGTTTTTTCCTGTTCGGCGCGATGAAGTTTAATGTCCCTGACAACCTCTGTAGTGTCATGATTTCCGAAGAGAAGCTAGCAGCTCGAGTGCTAAAATGCTAACTCTGTTTCTGGGTTTTGGCACTACAAAATGACGTCATCCCTGCGCCGCTCTATGCTGATTGGCTGTAAGTGTAGGAAGCGCTTGATTTGATCTGCAGCGGAGTTTTCTATGAGTTGAGGACGAACTTTAAACAGCAATATTGCAGTCGATCATGATCATTTAATCGTGGGCAGTCAAAATCGTAATTGCGATCGATATTCGATTAATTGTTCAGCCCTAGTTTCTCCCCCCAACCCAACCCCATTTTTCGAAACAAAATACTGTCTGACCTCTATTCCATTTACTATTTCTACATTTGCTTTCTTTGCTGTGTTAATAAGTACATTCTGATGAGGTTCATGTGACAGCGCCTCCTAGCTGGTACGCTCACGTTGTGTGCAAGTATTACACTGGAAGTTCACTGCTGCAGATAAGAGACTATTCTCAGCAACGCAGAACAGACGGTTCAAAAGCATGAGCTACAGTGAGCAATGTGACTTTCACAGCACAACTAGCTAAGAGCAGAATGTGAAATAAAGAAGCCCTGTGCCTGAGAGAAAGCGAAAGATTGGCCAGAGACCTAGTGTTTCTTAAGACACGTTTAATTTTTTTTCGTTACATGCAGCTTAGAGTCTGCAAGCACTAAACAAACACTATCAATTATTGGACTTTTATAATGTTTAATCAATGTTCAATCTCAACTATGTAACAATGTTCAAAAGCAATTGCAAACTGTTTTTGCACTTGCGTTTCCTATTCGTAGACACATTAATTGTGACATAATTCAAATGAAAATGCAAATCGTGTATTACCGTTTGCATTTCCGTTTACACGAACGTACAGCGTCTACCAAATTTCAAATGGGAACGCAAAGATCATTTGCAATTGCATTTCCCCTGCCTTGCACAGAGAAACATGCCAATCGGGGCTGTGGGTGGGAGTATACTATGGGACGTGTTTGATTCGGAAGTGACGTCACTCACAGTCGGCGATGAAGAAGGAAAACGTGCCGTACAGGCGACTGAGCCAGTGCTTTATTTAAAGAAAATAAAAGATAAAATCTGTTGCCATAAAACCGAAGATTTTGAAGAAACACTGCTCAGTGTTGTTTGTTGATTTACAAATTATAAAATGATTTTAAATGATTTCAGTGTGTGTATCAGTACTTTTTTGTACATTTTCACAATACCGTAATAATACTGATAAACGTGGTAGTTTTGGTCATGATAATCGTGATATGAAATTTTCATACCGTTACATCTCTTAATAGTACTTAATAGTATATATATATATATATATATATATATATATATATATATATATATATATATATATAGATAGATAGATAGATAGATAGATAGATAGATAGATAGATATGCACTAAAATCTTAATCTGCTGCCAGCACTATATTTAGAAAAAAATAATAACATTTTTAATTGATCACTAAGCTGCTGGACAAAATGACAATATTCACGATGATGATGACGACACTGGTGAAGTTAAAGTTTTGTTATGGTGACTGAAAAAGCACTGCTTCAGCAAAGACTCCTGCACTATCAGCAGCTTCAGACAGAAGACTTCGCCAAGTGTGGCAATGCAAATGTGATGTAAATGCACACTAGCGGATCTTTACCTATGCACGTCAGTCTCTCAGTCACTGTGTGCGTGTGTGTGTGTGGGGGCGTGTGTGTTTGGTTTCAGGGCCAGGTGCCAGAGCTCTTCAGCTTGTCCGCTGCACTAAACCTCCGCGTGGCCACATCAGGACCCAGAAGATCTGGGGAGAATTAAAAACTGCAGAGAAGCACAGAAAAGGAGGATTAGAGAATGAAAATTCAGTGTAACAGTAAGTAGGCAGGAAAGAAAACTATCTGCCTGTTGAATATTGCAGAGCCGCACTGCCCCGCTGCCCTGCTGATTGGCTATTTACCAATGATTTAAAGCTTGTTCTTCCCTCATAAGTCCATTGTGCTTGACTCAGTCTTATCATGGGGGAATTTCTATTCTCACTACATACCCTGTCCTGGAATTTGTGTACATGCTGCAGTACAGGATGTACAATAAGCCTTTCTGCTTTACATAAATATATCTGATAAAGATCATCAAAATGCACTCGACTCTCCGTAATCTCACTCAGACACTAGGTGCTTTTGAAAATTGGACAAATCTAGCGAAGAAAGGAAAACCAAATTGAATCACTACTTATTAATAGATTAAATTTTATAGTTTTAATGTATTACAAGGTTTTCCTTAAGCCGAATGAACATAAAGGCATTTCTTTTCATTCAATCTCAAACGTGAAAAAATTTATAGATTTTCCACTATAAGTACATTAAGTTTTGCCAACTTTCTTTCACAAATACGGATAATTTCTTTTCACAAATAAGGATGATAGTTGAAAACATGGAAAATTGTAAGAAAAATAATAATAAACAACGTAATAAAATTTACTTTGAATTATTTCAATCCCTCCAACCATGCCCTCTGAACCCAGACACAGCACTTAATCCTTCTAAAAACCCTTTATTATATTTGACAAGTAAGTGTTTGATTACCATAATAATCATCATCATCATCAATTATCACCACATGTTATCGATAATCTTAATTAAAAAGCGTTTCAATATAAATGAACTCAGCATGAGGGGGGAAAATAAATAAATCGTTACTGGAAGTGAATTAGTTTTCCACGCTCCTGTGTTCTTATCTGCTCTTATCTACGTTCGGGTTTCTGTCTTCTTATTGCTATACGTTGTACGTGGAACGAATGGCTTGGTTTCTTGTGTTTATTATAGTCAAAATCTTTCCTCAACAATGTTTACATTACTTATCTAGTTATATTTGCAAGAACTGAAAGAGAAATAACAGTAAGAAAGCAGTGAGGAGTGTGGAGAGGAGAATGTCAAATGAATAACTGCAAACAGTGAAAATGTATAGAAACAAATTTATCGCAATCAAACCGAGATATTGGTGAGCTTAGATACATTTGGCTAATTAGCATTTACAAGCTTTTCATTCATTTGTTTTCTCTCTCAACAATAACAGTTACCAGTTATCAACTGCCTAAATCATTGCATCTAATAAGTGCTAAAGAAATCCAGGATTTTACAATCGCAGAAATTAACGCAAAATCAAGCAAACTTGGTGGAATATTTGGAGGAGCTTGCAATTTTTCAACAATTACCGCACATCATCTGCACATTTGAGTACAGCTAAAAAGGTGTCATTTACCAACAAAAACCTCACTGCGAAAAACTGTGCAGAACAATTCTGTGCTTTTGCAGTTTTGCCAATTCAAGCGGTTTTCAGGAACATGGAGCACAAAAAACTCCACAAATTTCATCGTAAATTTTGAAAGAAGGAAAAAGGAAGGAAAAAAAAAAGGCGCCGCAAAAACTGAGCATTTCTGGCCGCGACAATCACAAAAAAACTCCATTTATCAGTACGTACAGAATTTCGTGAAGTTCAACATGGAACAAGGAAATAATACGTGTGCTTGTATAGGAAAATAATCAACAACAGAATAGTGGGATATCGAACAGGAGGGGTGTGACTACCCTGATTTTGCAACATGCTTTTATTCCACTTATACATCGTCAATTTGGCAATGATTGCAATTTTGTAGTAAATAAAGACAGACATGTAACCTTTCTCTGTTAAACATTTTAATGTCATGGAATGTCTGTGAAACATGTTCAATCCTCTTATAACTCGCATCATAACAGCTAAAAACAGTCCTTCCCTTATCAATGCCTCTTTTCTCTCTTGCGAAAAAAAAATAATACAAATAAAATGTAGCTCTCCACATTGCAGAGAAAACGTAACGCCCTCTGTCCTGAAGACTTTACAGCTTTATCTCTAACTGTCAGAAGATACACGCTTTCAAAATGTACAGTCTCTCTCTACCACTAATACGGATCAATAATTATGATGACATCACTCTGCAGCATCTTATCAGACTTTCTGTCCAATCAAATGCTCTCTAGAATCTAAAGTATCCCACCCCGAACATTATAAAAATCCATGGAACTAACTCTGAAGTATGGCTTAGACCAAGCAGTGAGGTGAGCTAAACGCTATTGGCTATTTATAAAGGGGGGAGAAGCCACTCGATATGTCCCGCCCTGACTTCCAGTTTCAGTGGAAATTACGTCAACACATCGAAGGCACTTCACGGGGACTTTAACTACTTCTGAAGCCTAATGTGTTGTTATATTGTTGGTTGGTTAATAACATTATAAAGTAAAAAAAAAAAAATGTTAAATTGAAATTACAATTGATATGAATTTCAAATATGAATATTTTAATGTGTTAAAGTTGTAAAATGTAAGTGAGTCATTACCACTTTCGTGAGAATTAGCTAGGTGATATTTATACCCAGTAAATTGATCTCATAAAATAACGCAGGCGCATTTCAGCTTCAATCTCACACAACGAGCCTCAATTATCGCTTGGATATGAACGGATTTATTCGTAAACTGTTTGTAGGTGCATTTACACAAGAGGTGCGATATTCATGACAATCCAGAAATAAAAAACCCACTCGTAATCTACGAGAGCTTCCGAGTTTGTCTAAACTTACGTATAAGGAGACTGACTAATGTAAACCTCGACTGATCGACGTCAAATTGTATAACTGGTGACGAGTTACTGCAGCTTTATATACACATTATACTGTCAAGTTCTAATCACTCAGACGTTTCAATTACACACACAGATTTAATAAACGTGTTGTGAAACTCATTTCTTATTAATGGCTTGAAAGAAAGCGATACAAAACAAATCCGTAACTTGAAAACAAATAAGATTAGCCGTTCAATTACGACAAAAGTAATGACAGGGTATAGAAGGAGGAAGAGTTCAGCCCTGTCCGTATGTACGCAAAACGCCTCAGGAACGCCGCTGAAAGCTATGTATCGAGTGTTAGAAAAGAGGAAACACACCAACACGGCTAAAAGTTCATTCATCCATCCATCTTCAGTAAGTGTTTTATCCTGCCCAGGGTCAAGATTGGCAAAACGTTTAAAAAAGAAAAACATCAAACACGCGGATTCACGTGGCCTGATGATGAGGTGGAACTACTTCTCTGCTTGAGTCTTATCCAAAACCTTGTAGTGTGCTTTGTAGCAGCAGAACAGTGGATTCAGGAGTAGCACAGCTTGCAGCACATTCTGCTGCTTCAGCACAAGGGTGTAATAATAAAAGAAAGTGAAATTAAATTGCAAACCAAATTACAGTCCATAATGTAACAACCTAGACGGTCATCACACAGTGAATATGCCCAGGTTGACGCTGTGACATCAGTGTTTTGAGAAGCAGATGTTTTTACCGTCCACACGAAAACAGTAAAAACACAAAGAAAACACAGTTGCCCAACCAGCCAGCGACCCACTGACCGCACCAAAACTGCTGCATTCTGGGGGTTTCTCCCTTCAGTCTCCTCTTCAGGAGGTGAAACGCTGCTCAATTGGGTTACGGTCTGGTGATTGAGTTGGCCAGTCTAAAACCTTCCACTTTTTCCTTTATTGAGTTGGCAGTATGCTTTGGATCATTGTCTTGCTCCATGATGAAGTTCCTCCCAATTAACTTGGATGTATTTCTCTGTAAATTGGCAGGCAAAATTTTCCTGTAAACTTCTGAATTAATTCCGCTGCTATCATCATGAGTTACATCATCAATAATGATTATTGATCCTTTTCCAGATGCAGCCACGCAAGCCCATGCCATTACACTACCTCCACCATGTTTCACAGTTGAGCTTGTATGTTTTGGATCATGAGCAGATTCTTTCTTTCTCCACACTTTGGCCTTTCCATCACTTTGGCAGAGGTTAATCTTGATTCCAGGACGTTTGTGGCTCGGCTCTGTATTTCTTTGCGAATTCCAATCTGGCCTTCTGATTCGTACTGCTGAGGAGTGGTTTGCATCTTGTGGTATCGCCTCTGGACTTATTTATGCACTTGAAGTCTTCTTTGAACAGTGGACTGTGATACCTTCACCCCTGCCCTGTGGAGGAAGTTGATGATGTCACTAACTGTTTTTGGGTTTTCCTTCACAGCTCTCACAATATTTCTGCTTGAGAGTTTCTCCCATAGACAGCTCTCTGGTTTTCATGTTGGTTCATCCTTTTCAACAACAAAAGCAATCTTTACAGGCAAAACTCAGGGCCCAAACCAAGAACAGACATTCAGACCAAGTAATTATTTAAACAGTCAATCTAACAGGGCACACATGGGCAGCAAGAAACACCAGTCAGTCACATTCCAATATTTTTGACCACTTAATTTGGTGAGTTCAAACACAGGGTTAACGTGTTTAACACATCTAGCTGTAAATATCAGGAAATGAAAGCTAAAATTCTGATTTACTGTCACAAATTGATCTTTTGATGTCAAACCCAAATGTCTTCAGTATACAGCAAATGAACTGGCCATGCTGTTCCAATACTTTTGGAGGGAACTGTAAATACAGCCCTATTGTGTTCCTTTATCAGAGGGATGTTTGTAATAAAATTTCACACGTCTCCTCGGTGATAAAACACTCACATCCGGTTAGCAATAAAAATTACCACAAGAGAACTGCGTTTCTAGCGGTCTGTACTTCATACAAATTCAGATCTCTGCGTTACATGATCACGCTCCATTTGCAACATGGCATCCAAGCGGTCGAAGAGGCACTGGAGAAGAGAAGAGACGCTGGTGCTTATTTCAGTTTGGGGCAAACTAAGGTTCCAGCAACAACGTGAAAACACAATAAAAAAAATTATCAAAGCATGCGTAAATCCATTTTTAGTTTCACGAACTGGGAAGTGACTCATATCTGACGGCGGGTCAATCATACAACTGCTACGAGACTAAATATGACAAGCAGCTGTTTATTATCTGCATAGAAAATCAGACAGCTTCCGCCACACACTCAATACCGAAAAACGGCTAGCACAACTTCCAGATATAGCATTGTTACAGCTCTCAACTGCATGAGTCAATAAGGTGACATGTTCTACTCTTGCAACCTGCACTGTAGCTACAGAAATAATCTCTAAACATATCAGTCATGAAAAATTATACTGACATACCAATGTGCATTGCTTGTTTTTTCCTCCTCCTACCCCCCCCCCCAAAAAAAAAAAAAAAACACAAAAACAGTACGTAATTCAGCCTGTAATTTTCTTAAACAAGGACAGACACAAATAAAAACAAGGCCGATCCAGATCCGGAATTACCCCACAAGCCCATGTAAATTTCATCCTGTTCAAATAGAGGTAACGTTTTCAAAAGTATCAATACACACGTGGACAGGGCTTAAGTGTATGCCTGTGATAGCCGACATGCTGAATCAGCTGAGCTGCATTATGGGAAGATTTCTCTCACGCCATGCTTAGGGTGCGCTCTTTCCCCGTTTAGTCGGAATTTTGTCGTTTTCAGCCCAGAGCTTTTTATATTTGTAGGTGTGAATAAATGCAAATCAGCTGTGCTGTCTAAATTTTGAGGGAATCTTTATTTTGGTATGACTTAGTAACATATTCCCAAAACTTCATTAAGAGACTCATAAAATCAATCTGTACAGGATTTTACAGAGAGTTTCTTTTTTTGTGATTTGCGCCGGCCAAAAATGTTGATTTATGCTGCGGCTTTTTTTTGGCAAATTTGCGATGCGAATTTTTTTTGTGAATCGGCGAATTTGCAATTGTGTGAAAATCAAACATCATTTTGTAGTGATGTCTGATGGTAAATAAGACCTTTCAGCTTTACTCCAGTTCGCCGCACGAGAATCGAAGATTGAATGACGTCTTGGCCCAAAATCTGCGTGAAACCTGCAGCAATTTCGAAAGATGGCGAGCGCCTCCCAATATTGCACCGTTTCCTTAACTTTACGTTAATTCCTGGGATCGAAAAATCCGGGGGGGGGGGACTGATAAAGGAAACCCAATGACTGTGTAAAGAAGAAGAGTCGTCCAGTATTAATCTCTCATTCAGAATAGCAGGAAACCAAGTGACCACCTAGATTCAGACTCAAGGTCAAGCTGTCACATTTGACGCCACCTTATTATTAACGTGTCCTTCATAAAACATCACATTACAATCTACAGAAACCGTATGTCTACATGTATACTACACCGTGCTCAATAGATATACCTATAGCTCTTTATTCCTATACTGTATGGACCCCAAGTGTCTTTAGTGTTTAAATGACAAAAAATTAATCATCCAAGGACTTTAGTGAGGTTTATAGAAAGAAAAGAAAAAAACACAACAGCAACTTAAACGTAACAAGGATCCCTGTCCTGTATGAAACGACTACAGGACTGATTATAAGGAGTGGCAGATGACACACTGTATAAATAATGATTGTATAACACTGAAACCCGATAACAGCTCCAAAGTCGAGCTGGCAAAAATCAGAGCAAAGTCCCAGAGACTTTAGTAAATTATCAGTGCACTGATAGAAAACTCTTTTCCCATCATTTCTGCTCAGGTCCGAACTGAAACTAACATCAAACTTGCGAATAAATCATCAAATCACAACAGGACACGAAGTTATCAAGCTAACAAGTGGACTCGAGAAGCAACAGTTGATTAGCAATGAGTTTTTTTTTTTTTTGTAGTAACCGGAGTCAATTTTTCTACGAAAAGTGAACGCTCGTTAAATAATTAATAGCACTAACAAATTCAATAATAATAATAATAATAATAATAATAATAATAATAATAATAATAATAATATTTGGTCATTTCGGTAAGAGTAACACACGCCTAACATGCTAACAAGAGCACCCAACATTAGCTAGCCATCTGATAACACACAACCTGTCAGAAGACCACACAGAAAATAAACTCGTGACAAAATGAATGAATAAATAAATATAAATATAAATATTAAGTAAGTAAATAAATAAATAAAGGATACGAATTCAGAGCTATCTCGTAAAATGACATTCAAACAGTGGCTGCTGGTGTCTTTTGACAGCCTGAAACCGCACAACACACCCTCCTGACTTTAGCTAGCTAGCCTCCCACCCAGATCTAACTAACCGAACCAACCAGCTAGCAGCAAAAGAAAATAAAGAATGTTAGCCAAATACAGAACAAAGTTACCTCACTTAAGGACAGCGAGAGGAAAAAATGAAATAACTTGCGAGTTTTAAAAAAAAAAAAAAGAAAAAAAAAGTAAAGTTAAAAAAAATAAAAAAGTTAGCCGTCACCTTTCATTCGGTCATGCATACCTCTCCACTCAGAGTTAGCGAGCTTAAGATAAAGTCATACTGGCACTGTCTTATCAGAGTGGCAGCGCGCTAATGTGTTAGCTTAGCACACCCTACTTACCGTTCAAATCTGGAGCCGTCGGGTTAAAGACATCGACACGTATCGAGAGGAGCGAAGAAATAAAATAATCCGTCACAACATTAATTGAAAACGAGCCATGTATGACCCCGGTGTTCCGGAGATATGCAGCGGTAAAAAAAAAAAAACGGGGGCTCGGTGCAGCGCTAACGAAACTTAGCAGTTCTTCGTGCAATCAGATTCAAGGGCGGAATCCCAAATAGCTCCTTGCTCCACTAGGCAATGTGCACTACACAGCGCACGAAGTAAACGGCTTCTACGCCCTATATAGTCCACTACAAGTCCATGACTGAGGTATTTGGGATTTCGCTTTGGTCGCTTTCTAAAACCGCATGCTATCTTAATAAATAGTATGCCAAAGATATTACGCCAGCTTTAGCAGCGTACTGTTTAGTAGGGCAGTATGCAGCTCATCGTATTTTTGTGATAGTGTCACTTGATAATAACTTTCTTTAATGTGTCTCGTCTGTCCAAGATTCATAATTTAAAGGTACTGTAACGTTACCATGCAAACGTTGACCCTGGTGTTGCTTGATACAAGGAGATGGCGGCACTTCCGCTTCCTGTCTGTGAAGCCCAGTAGAGCCGCACCCCCTAGCATAAGAATGCATGTAGATCGAAACATTCAGTGTTTCTATTATGGGATGTGAAATGTCTTAGGAAATTAAGACACGCAAGGAATTTAGGCAGTTTTTTTTTTTATGCTGTTTATCCTGTTTTTGTACCCATAGTACAGACAATACTTTTAAATACATATACATTAACTATTGGTTACTATGGGCAGTTTATATGTAGGCATGAAGGAACAACAAATAAATAACTGGAATAAAGTTGGCTTGACGTTGGACGTTAGATATTCGCGGATATGCGGAAATTAAGGGACAGTCTCTAAAGTTACATACGACATTGTTAAACACGGTCCTAACTTCAATATTATTTGAAGGGAATGATGAACAGTCAAACAAACAACTGTAAAGTGTTCATCTAGGTGCCAGCTATAATGCACATCTCTTAGATTTTTGATATTTAAGAAAACAAGCTATTAAATCATATGTAAATTAGATATGAATTTCGCTACCGAATCAGATCATACGCAAAATGGCCATAATTTAAAGCTCAATAGCATTTGAAGGGAATGATGTACAGTCATGAAGCCAACTGTAAAGTGTTCATCTAGGTGTCAGGTATGAACCACACCTTTTAGATTTCTGATATTTATTAAAATAAACTATTAAATCACATGTAAATATTGCCATGAATTTCATTGCAGAATGGGCCCATACACAAAATATACCATAATTTAAAGCTCAGTAGCATTTGATGGGAATGATGTACAGTCATGAAGTTAGAAACGTGTATAACAATGTTGTATGTAACTTTAGAGACGGTCCCTTAATTTCCGCATTTCTGAGAATATCGAACGTCCAATGTCAAGCCAGCTTTATTCCAGTAAATAAATATGCAAGGTAGCCTGTTAAATTAAGTTCTTACTGTACTTTAGCTTAGCTTTAGTTTAACTTATTTTGCCCAAATCTGATATCTGTTCTTCTGGGTTCTCTGGTTTCTTTCCATCTCCCCAAAACATGGTTGATTGGCTACTCTAAAGCGTCTAAAGTCCCCAGATGTGAAGGAGTGCATGCATGGTGCCCTGTGATGGACTGGTGTACCATCCACGGTGTATTCCCCCCTGCTGAAGAAGAAAAAACAACAATAGGAACCATCAGAAATTCTAATGGTTTCCACTACAAATACCATTATAATAGTATTATAATGTTAGCTGATGGTTTATATACAAGTCATCAGCTAACCATTAAAACCATTACCATTACTGGCCCTTAATGGTATCCACTAGACATAGCATGCCACCAGTAGAAGACAACAAATTATCAGTAAATATCCACAGGGACCATGACACATTCTATGAGGGTTTCTGTTTATTTATTCCTGGGATAGGCTCCAGATCCACTGTGTTCCTGACCAGAATATAGTGGTTATTCAAGATGAATGAATGAAATCTTGTATCTGGATCCTATCCCAAGAAGAACAGACTGCAGTCCTAAGCATCAGGGAAACGCGGCAATAAAAACATACCTTACATTCTTCTAAAACTAAGGGTAATAATGATTGTAGTCAAATTATAGCTCCAATTCCTTGGACTGTTCTGTTCTTTCTAATTCAACACATCTGATCCAACTCATCAGGTAAAGCTTATTATAAGGCCCTTCATAACTTGATCAAACAATTGAAACAAACTGCAGTTAGGGTAACCTAGGAGCAGAGCTGAGCTTCATGATCCATAATGAGCTTCATGAATTTGTTTATAAATAATTTATATAAAATATCAGAAATACTGTACACTAGTAATTGATCATCCCAGTTCTGTGGAACTTTCACATTACTGATTCAACATTTAATCACATTATAAAGCCACTTGTGGATATGGTGTTCTCAAAAACTGAAACTGAGAATCTGTGTTCTACATAAACCATTCAGGCTAGCAGGCTGTCTACTACTCATGTAATGAAAGGTTAAAGCCATCTAAAAATAACTCCTCATAAGTAAGCCTGACATGAAATGATACAATCTATTTCATTCACGCCTGTTAACTTCCAACAATCCTAGGGGCTGTAACTGTAACCTATTATTATGCAAGGTGTCTGAGTTATGAATATTTTACATAAACACCTTCTGTTATTTGCCTGTACCCATGCACCATATGCTCAAGTGTCATCTGCTGCTATAATACACATCATCCACTTAGAGGCAATGCCCTGCTTCATGTTAGGGACCTCTTCAAGAAACCAACACATGCTATATTATATTGAACACACATATACTGTATGTTATTTTGGTTATATGCACTCATTATAACAGTGTTCTATTATTTTAATGGTGCATATTCACCCAGCCAGAAAACATATGCATAGGGATGTAACCAAATATGAATATATTATATACCCAGGACTGGGATCCTGCAAGATGCGACTAAAAAGTAATGCGATACTTTCAGATCAGATTTGAAGTCTACAGGATGAAGAAATATTTCACTAACCTGAATGTGAATAATCCGTTTACAGCAATGCATACAGTGTTCAAACATTCATCCCGATTTGAAAGAAAAAAAGAAAAGAAATGAAAAAAAATGCAACTTTCACATTTGGCCACACCCTCTATAAGTTTAAATCCAGTTGCAGATATGAATATTTGGAGGACTGAACAGATACAGATACAGATAGTGGCATTGTGTTACACTCTTTATATGAATGATGGTTAAACTCCCATACAGCCCTCAGGTCAAATTGACCCATTTATCATTTTTAATAAAAGCAAAAATATAGAACAAGTCATTTTGTCCAACTGAAACTCTGTGGCTTTGGGTAATTTTCAAGTACAAGGGGGGAAAAAATTAGACACACATCCTACACCCCTCCTACACATCTACATCCCTTATATGGTCCTCGAGTCAATCTGATCTTCAAGTACTAAAGAGTACTTGAAAACAATCAGGTTTTCATAAATATGAAATTATAAAGAATTATAAGTTCTAAATTATAAGTTCATGTTATATAAGTTAATTTTGTGTTATTGGTACATATGGAGTATTATGAGTCTATCAAAGACTTTTCACCATTGTAAATTGCAGCTGATGGCAAAAAATAGGAAGCTTTGCCATGAGTGCATACAAAGGACAAAGGACACTAAAATGCATGTACCAATTGCAGCAAGTATATTTGCAATGCACACACTGTTCATCATGTTTTTGTTCATCATCTGCTGTATAAACCGGCGTGCACATTTGAATGGTGTTTGTTTTTCCAGTACTCAAGTTCATTATTATAGTTCATCTATAGTAGACATAAATGCAAACACATACTGTTTTAGTTCATGTTATTTCAAAAGGATGTGATTCACTGTTGTGTAAACAAAATTGAAATAAAAAATACTGAACAATGCACATTTGATTTGGTGTTTTCTATTTGTTCTTTATAGCTGACATTTGTTTTGTCATATACAATACTACTTTGAATATAATTAGAGAAAAAACGGGCTGTGGCTCAGGTGGTAGGGCGGGTTGTCCACTAATCGTAGAGTTGGTGGTTTGATTCCTGGCCCATGTGACTTCAAATGCCGAAGTGTCCTTGGGCAAGACACTGAACCCCAAGTTGCTCCTGATGGCAAGTTAGCGCCTTGCATGACAGCTCTACTACCATTGATGTGTGTGTGAATGGGTGAATGAGACACAGTGTAAAGCGCTTTGGATAAAAGCGCTATATAAATATGCCATTTACCAAACACAGTAGTTATCAATATTCATGAAAACCTGGTTTCATTTAGGTTTTAGAAGTAAAACATGATTAATGCTGCAGATGAGTTGAATCATTGCTTATACCACACAAAAACATCATTGTTAAATGGGCTCTAGCAGAGGTCGATTTCAAATATTAACCAGATTTGTCATCATTACTGTTCATAAGGAAGTTCGATAGCATGTTTCATGTTGGTGGTGTTTTAAACCCCCCCAGTTATGTCCTGAGTCAATCTGACCTGGTGAAGACCCCCTGTGGGAGCAAAACATGAGGGCTGCACAAGGTCAATTATTTAAAAGTATGCTTTTAATGTATTCTTTGTAATGAACAGTGCAATGTTCCTGAATTTTGGCTCAGAAATGTTTTCAAGCTGAGAAATTTTGCACATTTCTAGATATTACTGTGGTCTCTGGACAACAACTGGAAAACAATACAAGAAAAACCTTTAAAAAAAATGGAAACAATGTTGTTTCAGTAGTGAAAGTGTATTAAATGGCCAGAGTATGTGGAGTGATTTGAGAAAGGCTGGGGTTTGAAAAAACAAAACAAACAAACAAAAAAAAAAACAGAAGCAAAATCAATGTGTGGTGGAATTCCCATTGTGTGGCAAGACTGCGATTGTGATTGTGATTCAATATCAATATTCAATTGATATCAACGCCAATTCCTACCACAAATATTTATCACCATAAACAATAGTGTACTTTTCACTGTGTTTATTTAGCACTGCTTGGAATAGTTCACATATGGTATTTACACCCAAAATATTTCTATCAACATCATGTAACAATTGCTAATGACTCTTTACTTTATGATTTAGAGGATTAGTAAACACACCAATGCTGCCATGGCCACTTGATGAACAATACGCCAGCTGGAAGTAGCTGCATGGCCACGGTTGTGATAACAGGGACTGTTTGTCTTGTGTTACATACAGTTGGCCAAGTTTGTATCATGGGAAATCCATTTGAGAAGGTGAAGGCAAAGGGGTTGCGACAGGCAGTGTGAAAGCTGGCAGATGTGAGAGGAGGATTTGGTCCCAGGCCAGGAGATGGCTGTAATGAAACATTATGTGAAAGTATCAGCTGTTCATTTTGTCAATCAAACCAGTGGCAGAATGCCTGTGTTCAGCTGAGTCGATAGAGTTGATAGCCTTAGGTTGCAGTGGTAAGCCTAATGCCAAGAAAAACATTAGTATGCCTTACGTTCTTCTAAAACAGGGGGTAAATATGAAACCAGTGGAATGGAGACAGATGGAATGTAAATGCAGAATTTGATGACTTACATAACTTTATACTGTATATTGTTCTTTTCTTGGAGTTTGTCTTCACGGAACACTGAACTGAAAAATGCATGGAAAAATTACAAACATGTCATTGTCTAACATTTGTCATTGTGCTTAGCCCAAATACAAAATGGATTATATCATCTTGCATTTCCTTTATATTAATAAAGCACAATAATAAAGCAATGTTTGTTTACGATTCAAAACTTTAGGTCATGGTGTAAGTCTTTCTTTTTATCACAAATTTTTTTTTAGACACCAGAGTTTTGGTGTAAAAATTTGCTCCTTTTTTTCAATATTGGTGTACAAGGAACACAAATTAAGTCCTTGCACAGTGTATTCAAGTCAAAGTTGAAGTATTAACGTATTGTTAGCGTATTTAAAAAATATTAATATTATATGTATGTGTATATATATATATATATATATATATTAATGAAACTTGAAAACATCAAAATTTAGGTGATCGAATTTGAGTGTAACACTAACATGCTCTTACTGAAGCTTGAGAGCAGTAGCCCAAGTCTAATTAGACTTTCTCGGGGGAAACATCTTCTTATCTATTTCAGTCATGCTTAATCAGGAATGCTGTTGATTAGAACTCAAAGCTAAATCACTGTGAGGAATTCACTTACTAAGACTTAAAGGGCGAGACAGGAGAGAGTGAGAGGGTGACATGAAAACGGAGGGGAAAATTTGAGAGTGGATTAGGAGAGTAAGACAGCGAGTGTGTGAGAGTCATACAGGGACATGTCATAGCTATGGTGCAGAAAGCAGCCAAGAGTATTTAGAGCGAGAGAGAGAGAGCCAAGCAGTGAAAGGCAGCATGAGCGAATGGGAGAAGTTGTGGGACGGGTAGGGCCTAATGAGACACACAGATCAGCAAGCTAGTGAGTACACCAATCAAAGGCCTATAAAACCGCACACACTCACACACACATGCTGGATGCATGGTGCAACAGACTGGTAGGAGTAGACACTCAGACACTTGTAGTCATTCCAAAACGTAGCTGATAGCTGTACCCTCACGGAGGTCCACTGTACTCACATTTAGATAGTAGACAAGGGTACCATCCTATACAAATGGACAGGACAGAGTGAAGACGTGCAAAGATTTTCTAAGAGAACTTATCTGGCTGTTCAGCCATGTCTGTAAGTAATATTCTCTTTTGCAATTATTTTGCAATAACACTGAGACCTTAGTATTTAAGGGTCTGTCTCCCATTCATTCTTAACCCTTATTTCTATTTGTTGTTTATTTGTTTTAGACAGACTAGGATGGTAGGATTAGAGAAAATCTGCATTAAACACACCAAATGACATTAACCATATTTAATACATGGACATAATTTATTATTATTATTATTATTATTATTATTATTATTATTAGTAGTAGTAGTAGTAGTAGTAGTGATCAGTTTGCAGTCCTAGCCAGTAACCAAGGCTGTATATGAATGAGTGAATTGTTCAAAACTGATCTGAAAGCTTGTAAGTTCCTTTACCTCATATAAAAAGGGTATTTAATAAAACACTAGCATGTGCAGTAGACTTGATGTGAGAAGATAGAAAATGATATATTAATAATTAAATCACAATAATTCTTGCCATACCAAAACATGGCCAAGGTGTTACAAAGGCATCACAGTGTGTATACCGGTGGGACCTGCTGTGCCTTATATTACAGGGACAAAATGCCAGCAGGGTCAGCAGCATGTGATGTTATGACAGGTGCACTAACACAAAAGTGAATGTGACAAAATATAAAGGACACTAACAGTTTCTTGTTGCTTTGATTCTAAACTCTAGCAAGTCTGATTCAGTGCAATGTATTTATTTTCAACCACATTTACACCAGAATCAGAAATGTTTCAGGGTACCAGGATATTTAAGAGATTACCAGATTAGCATTACAACTGCCATGAGGATAAAATCAAATGAACAATAAGGATAGTAAGAATAATCAATCAGAAATGTTTTTTTTTTTAAGTAAACCTTTTCGCAGTGAATAGCCTGCATTAAACACTGCTGAGTATGCATTTCGCTCACTGAAGAGAAGACAGAAGGCAAAATGTTGCTGGAAAAAAAAGTAGTAACAAAAAATGACTACAGACCTTGCAGTGGATCACCAATGAAGATACCTATATCTATAGACATCAGACAGTCATCATCTTGATCACTTTAATTGTCAATTTGACCATTTACATATTTGTAATGTACTAATGTATGATATTTTGTGTAAAGTAGTTCACTGTCTTCTGTTTTCATGTTAATAATTAAAACTAGTTCAAATGCACCGTAAAGGTACTAAAGGTACTTTTGCTTGTCACTGAGGTGGTGATTCTACAGCAGCTGTATTCAAGGGGATGTCTTTCATACCTTTAGTTTATTTCTTTTACCTGGGGGAGTGAATGTTTAATATTTAATAATAATAATAATAATAATAATAATAATAATAATAATAACAGAATCAATTATAATAATACACTTTATTTAGCACTGCTTATATCCTTTTCGCTCAAATTACTTCAAAGTGAACAAAACAAAAGGTAGTCAAACATAAAATAGTAAGATTGGTAGATATGTACAATTAATATAAAAGTACCATTACAGTAAAAGTATGGGACATAGTAACATATAGTTCAATGCTAAAGTTAAAATGTTTTGAGCTATTACTATATTATCTTGTTTTATCAGTAATAGATGGAAACCAGTGAGTGTTTAATGGTAATGTGTTCCAGCGCTTTAGTGCATAAAAATAAAAGGCTGCTTCACCACTCTTTTTAAGTTTCATATGGAGTGGAATATGGAGAAGGCTAGTACTAGATCATCTTAAACCACGAGTTAAGGTAATTATGTTTATCAGACATTCAGAGATGTATGGGGCACTATAACATTAAAAGTTTGAAGAAGTAGTAATAATGTTTTTATTTTAGTTTTAGAGTGATCTAAAACTGATCTAATATGATCTAACAGATCAGTGAGTTTTCGGATCATTTTCTTGGTATCTTGTAATGAGAGCTACAGTCTCACTTTTACTATATTCCTTAAATTATCAATTTTACTAAGTCAGCATCCAGAACTACACCATGCTTCATCACTCCAGTTTTGGTCTGTAGAGCCTGCTTCCAAGTCTGTTTAAGGTACATATCATAACGCTCAGAATTGTGCCTTAAAGCTATTCTACATTCACATTTCCAGGTAAAAGAAACATAAAAGTACAAAAAAATACTCTCTGCATGTGTGGAAGAGCTGTGAAGCTAGTGGAAAGGCATTAACATGCCAAGTTTACCAAGATTCTGGCCTTCCAATAAACTATGCATGAATGTGTATATATATATATATATATATATATATATATATATATATATATATATATATATATACACACACACACACAGACACAGCCATATTAAATATACTGGAATACTGGAAGAAAGTTAGTGATCTAGCTCATTAATAATAATTTAAAAATCCACATGATCTGTAACAAAATGACTCTAACAAATGCTACCATGCCTTGCCAAAAATTCACCTGGCTCTACAGTAAGTTCTGACCTTCCAAAATAAAATGATTAAAAACATATCACTGGAGATCTAGTAATATTAAGGCATATCCATACCAAGTACACTAGAAGATGAGTGATCTAGAATCAGCTTATGAATAAAAGAAAAAAAGTATCTTGATCAATATTGACAGTTTGTGAAGTTTGACCAGGTCAGGCTGATCTTGAATCTTATTTTAGATCTCAGAGATCCAGCTTGCATGGAAAATGCAATGGGTTGCGGGATGTGCATCTACATTTGGCAGTGCATCAAAGGCTACTTCTGGAGACTTCCTATCAACAAGGGAAAAATGGCTTGCATCGCCCACTTCACACAACCTAGCAACGCAGAACACACTTCGTGTCTGCAGTACACACTACAGTCTCCCATAACACTCATTCAAACTCGCTAATAACGAAATACCAGTTAAAGCCATCCAATTAGACAGCATGCTGCTTGTGTGTGGTCTTTGGGGAGCAATGCAGCTGCATAGAGTTATTAGACACTGTAAGGGATATAGCGGCATGGCAAACATCCTTAAATGAACAGTTATCAACCCATATGTATATATACAAAAGACTTCTACTTAGGAAAGGTCAGTGATAAATATAGTCAGGTTTAGACAATGAGTTTTATGTTACATGAAGATTAGAAGAATGTCTGATGACTGTTATGACTATTTTGAGCAGCTGTAAGCATTAATAGTCTACTGCTATTGTGTGTTCCATATTCTCCGCCTGATTGACGGTACAGTGTAGCAAGCCAGTTTACTGACTGACAGGCGGGAAATCCTATATGGGCGTACACACTTAAAGACTGTATGTTTTTTTCCCCCCACGTTGACGTTGTCAGACCAACACCTTCTGAGAACTGACACAGAATATGTGGTGTGTTGCTTTGTTATCAGGACACCGCACGAGATCTGGACGAGCTGTGCTATCTCACAGCTCAGTGTATGACGCCGATGGTGACCTCAGAGCATTTTCGAGTAATCAAGAAGCTTGGAGAGGGGTCATACGGGAAAGTCATGCTGGCTGTGCACAAAAAGAGAGGTTGGTGATACAAGAGAAAACACACCACTTTGTAATTCTTTAAACCAGTGATCACCAACCTTGTTCCTGGAAATCTACCTGGAGACTTTAGTTCCAACTATAATCGTGCCCACCTGACCATCTAATCACTGTCTGAAGAAGTTATTGATCAACTAAAACAGGTGTGTTAGAGTTTGATTGGAGATAAAGCCTACAGGAATGTAGCTCTCAAGGAAGAAGGTTGATGGCCACTGCTTTAGACCATGGGTATTCAAATAAAATTGACAAATGTCCAGTTACATAAAAGATCCTTGCTTTCAAAGGTTTGAATGACTGAATGTTGACAATCAGTTATCTTTTAATGCTTCACCATTAAGGATTAGTTTGTCACTCTAAATAAGACTGTGGGAAGCAGTTGTGTTTTGTTTTTTGTGGTGCTTGGGAGTTAGTTTTTAGTAGCGCCACAGAAACAACAGACGAGGAGTGTTTTCAAGATAGAATAAACAAATACTTCCCTGTGCAATTTGTTTTTGCCGTAAACCTTTTTCAAACAATCCATGATGTCAGTTCAATAATCAGAAGAGAGACGATAAACAAAATTAAAACTCTGTAAACGTCTATCCATGATGTCTTTGAACTATTGTCTTTAGCCCTGTTTCTGGTCTGATGAACAACCTTCAGCTAAAAATGTACATAAATATATGTATTTGGACAAACCTCACCAGAGGATCTGCTACCATGCTGCTTCATGTTTTGAAATCTGCAGGGTGTCACAAAAGTCTCCATATATAGGGGATTATGTTTGCTAGCACCACGTAGGTTGTTCCTTATTCAGTGGATGTTCGTGGACGTCCACTTCTTGGTTTGTCCGCAACACTTCCAGTCTTTTTGAATTTGTTAAATTTGGCAACAGTGTTGTGTGTGTGATGCGCTTGCCATGTTTCCTCTTAAAGTCCATCGCAACCCTGTGACAGATTCCCGATCCAGCCACGAGAATGATTTCAATACGCTCTTCTTTTGTCAAAGGCATTCTTAAAAGCTATCTGAAAAAAAAAAAAGTATGAAAACTTTTGGAAGACATCCGACTTTTGGGATACCCTGTAGAGTTGCTGAACTACAGCTAGTCTTTCATATGTTTATTGTCTCTACTACAGTATATTTTCAAGTAATTCAGTTCAATCTGCTGAAACACTGTGTCAGTTGACCCCTGGTTTAGAGAATATGAAGAGCAAATAAAAGTTGTTTGTTTGAACCTTTGTTTTTTAGGTAACTGAAGTAACTCTCTGTTTTGACCACATAGAGATGAAGCGTACTCTTAGCACAAAATAAAAAAGATCTGAACATTTAATTCATATAGTCATTTAGTCTATTAGGTTTCACAGATGCTTCATCAATAGTGAAACAGTGCATGTTAGGATATTAATAATGCAAAAATAAAAATGTTATCAGTTCAAAAGTCAGTCATTCTTTCTGAATGTCATATAAATACTCTTGTATGTCCATCCCTTGCCTTTAGAACTGCTGAATTGCCTCCAACCTTTTTTTTGTGTGTGTCCTGCTGGATTCAATTGTTGAATCTTCTCAGTTTTAATATTACATATCTGATTGCTTGGTCAGTCTTTGTAATATTCTCTGACACATCTGTTATAACTGCCAGGTCATGCATGCCTTCTTTAAATTGGGTCTGGAGACTGAGAGGCTAGGGGGGCACAGTGACTTAGTGTTTAGCACGTTTGCCTCGGACCTCTGGGGTCGGGGGCTCAAATCCTGCCTCCACCCTGTGTGCACGGAGTTTGGATCCCTGTGCTTCGGGGGTTTCCTCTAGGTACTCCAGTTTCCTCCCCCAGTCCAAAAACATGCATTGTAGGCTGATTGGCATTTCCAAATTGTCTGTAGTGTGTGAATGTGTGTGCGAATGTGTGTGTACCCCACCTTGTGCCCCAAGTTCCCTGGGATAGGCTCTAGGCTCCCCGTGACACTGTGTAGGATAAACAGTATGGAAAATGGAGGGATTGATGAATGGACTGAGAGGGTCATGGCGAAATTTATTCTCAGTTTTGTCTCATGTTTTGGCTATTGTCTTGTTGCAAGATCTCATTTTTACATTTTAGTTTTTAAAGTAAAATGGACAGTAAATCAGATATTTTTCTTCTTTCAGGCAAAAAACTTGGGGTGCTAAATTTCATGACCAGTTGTAAATCATTGTATGATTCAAAGGATAATCTTTGATCTCGTTGATCTCCAGGCACACCTATGGCACTGAAGTTCTTCCCTCGGTGCTCTACAACTCTCCACACCTTTCTGCGTGAATACAACCTCTCCCTCTCCTTCTGCACTCATCCCTCTCTCACACGTGCCCTTGGAATCTTTTTCTCTACGCCATCCCACTATATCTTCGCTCAGCAGGCTGCTCTCTATGGAGATCTCTACGATGCTATTGTGTCAGATGTGAGTTAAACTAAGCATGAATAAAAGCATGAAAGCTAATAGGAGACCACAGTGGCTTAGTGGTTAGCACATCTGCCTTGCACTGCTGGGGATGGGGATTCAATTCCCCAGGTATTCCTCCATGTACTCTGGTTCCCTCCCCCAGTCCAATTGTAGGCTGAATGGCATCTCTAATTTGTCCATATTGTGTGAGTGTGTGTGCAATTGTGCCCTGCGATGGGTTGGTGCCCCGTCCAGGTTATCCCCCGCCTTGTGCCCCAAGTCCCCTGGGATAGGCTCCAAGAAATGAAAATGGATGGATGGATGGATGGATGGACATGAAAGCTAGTTGTGTGTAATTTAGACTCTGCTCAGACTCAGGTTGCATTTTGTTTCGCTTATTTGCAAATTCTCCTTAAGCATACCCTAAGACATGTGGAGATGAGTTAGTGTTCTGATGTTTTCTAACACAGATATACCGCATCTAAAATATCACATTTAAGATTGACATTAGACACATACTGTAGTGATGTAATTACATTAAGATGAATAGCAGCGCTGAAAAGTTTCTTCAGGGAAGATAGAGGCCAAGGCATGCACAGGCATATGCGCACGGTACATGTGTTCTTCCACCACAGCAAAAACACCTGGTCCTGTCCAGAGACACTAGTACTAAACAGAGGCCATACAGAATATTGAATTTCCAGGATTTCTCTAGCTGAATTTTTTATCTGTTCCTCTCATTTTATGCATTGCTTACTCTCTCTCTCACTCTCTCTCTAGATGGGGGTGAGTGAGGTGCAGGCTCAGAGTGTGATGTCCCAGTTAAGTGGTGCTGTGTCTTACTTGCACTCCCTGGGCTTTGTGCACCGTGACATTAAACCAGAGAACGTGTTCCTGTGTGCTCCAAACTGCCGCTGGGTCAAACTAGGTGACTTTGGTCTCGTACGTCCTCACGGAACCCAAGTGCGTGCTGTCTGGTACGAATCCCCTTTCTGCGTGCCTGAGGTTGAACAGGCCAAGAGCAAGACAAGAAAAAATGCAGTAAACCAGCAGAAAGAGGAGACAGAAGATATCTGGATGCCAGTGGAGCCCAGTTTGGACAGTTGGGCCCTCGGGATCCTCACATATTGTCTGCTGACCAGTTGTTTCCCATGGGAGGAGAGCACATCAGATGACCCAGGTTACCACCAATTCTGTAACTGGTTCAACAACATTAAAGGAAAGGAGGAGAGTGAAATGGGACAGAACAAGCAAACTGATAGCAAGAAGAGAGGAAGGGACACTGGAGGGGACGAGGCAGCAGTGGCCGTACCTTCTCAATTTGAATCTTTAAGCACTTTAGCTCTCACTTTGCTCAGGAGACTACTGCACCCACTGCCCTGTCACCGCGCCATGCCTGATGAGATCCTCTCCTACCTTGGGGGACCCTGGCTTTTGAAAACAGAGAAAGAAGAGAAGAGGAGACTGCAGGAGGCACAGGAGGAAGCCAGAAAGATACTAGGTGGAGGAGGAGTGGAGAAAGACATAGAGATGGAAAGGAAAAGGGAGAGATAGAATGAGGGAAGCTGCTGTCCAAAAATATATTTTATACTGACAAGTGCTTATAGTTTGGAATATAGTTTCGTCATCATACTGTGGTGTGACTGTTTTGTATATGAGTGAGACATGCTGATATATAAATATACGTATAATGATATAAAAATATGAATATACATTATAATCAGATGGTTTATGGAAATGCACTCTGCAGAGTTGCTATGGCAACTATGTACTAATTCTATGTACTAATTAATTGCAGTAACACTCAATTTAGGTGATCCATTTCCTCGCACCGCCAGGGTTGGGGGATCAAATCCTGTCTCTGCCCTGTGTGCATGGTGTTTGCATGTTCTCCTCGTGCTTTGGGGGTTTCCTCCACAAGTCCAAAAACATGCATTGTGATTGGCATTTCCAAATTGTCCCTAGTACGTGAATGGGTGGGTGAGTGTATGTGTGTCCACCGTCTTGTGCCCCGAGTTACCTGGGATAGGGTCCAGGCTCCCCGTGACCCTTTGTAGGGTGAACGTTATAGAAAATGGATGGATGGATGGATGACATGTTGACATTTGGATGTTATATGATGTTCAAAAAGTGTATAACCTCACGCATGCTGAAATTGCACAAGCTTGTTATTCTCTCTAAAATACTGCAAAGGAACTGACGGATACACCACCTTCCATGCACACCAGATAAACAATAAAAATATGACTATGGCAGGAAACATAATAAGCGTGTTAATAGTGAGGAATTTACAAGCATGCTTAACATGTAAACTGACTCTAATAGGGTTCCTGCTGTAGACACCATTGCTGAGTGCAGCTAATCTAGAATTACTGAAACAATCAAAGACAATGTCTATTTTTAATTATGCAATTTTAATATACCTGAGAATTTTGAGATGTCTAAAAAAAAAAGAGAGAGATTTATTTTATATTTTCCTGAACAGGTACAGACTTCTCAGATAAGCTTGTAGTGAAAAACCTGTTTAATTCTGAGTGTAGCAACTGTGAGTTTGTTATTAAATGTTTGATGTATGGAGTGCAACTTCATTTACTGTATGTCGACAATGTCTGAGGTGAAATGTTCTAATAAAAAGGTTTTTCTTATTTGGCACTGTCACGTATGATTAAACACTACCATTATAAATTCAAATCACTATAAAAAAATTTTTTTTAAAAAAATAGTCCATGAACACATGAAAGACAAATCCTGTCTAGGACAATGTGTGACAAAATGTTACTAAACACAGCTACGCAGCCAAGGTATCAGATTAATGTTGCTCAGGGATTTAGTGGCTCATTTCAGACATGTGAAACCAAGTCCAATTCCTCAATTCCTGGCCTCAATCCATCAAGCTACATATTCAAGCTAAACTCACATCCTGTCCTTTCCCAAAAGCCGGTGACTCCATTACGCAATTTTGTTGTTGTTGTTGTTTTTCAGAAACAATGTTTTTCTTTTTACAGATAATTTCTTGATTCTGAACCAAGCTCTTTTGGCAGTGTCTCTCCATCAGTGCTGCAGTTCAATGAGAGTTGCACAGCAAGCCTCGGTGGAGTCTCTTCTAGAAATAGTAACAGCCCCATCTAACACTGTCTAACACATCAGCACCTCGTACTGTCCTGCCCTGCACTCCCTCACACTGTCACAACCGTCTGCTTTTCCAGCTCACTCCCTCCTTCATTCTTTCATGCACTCATTTATTCACGTCTCTTCATTGCTCACACGGAGCATGGAGAACTGTCAGTTCAGTGCAGTTAACTAATGCTTCAGTCCAGAGCAAACCACAAATCTCAGAGGTCAAATCAACAGGCATTACTTCTCTCTCACTCTTTCTCTCTTTCCACGCTACCATTTAACAATGATCTTTCATTTAACAATGATCTTTCATATATATATATATATATATATATATATATATATATATATATATATATATATATATATATATATATATATATATATATATATATAACTAAATAACTTGTGTTTCTACATTTTAAACAAAAGGTTATTTTGTTACGAGGACCTCCAACCCCCAAGTTGTGTTTCCATAAACATTGTGTATATTTGTAATACTTGAGATATTTAATTAATATATTTCACTATGTTCCCAGAAACACTGGAATACACTGGAAAACACACACACAGGTAGAAATGCCAGTACTGTCATCATGGTCTGTGAATTCTGGCTCTGACAGTTCCTCAGGGCCAAAATCTCACTCATGCCATGTTTTCAAATGAATTTTATGGGATACATTACACAAGCGCTTCCCCCTTTAAGTTCAGACTTCCAAAGAGGCTTCAGCAGTATGTGTCTCTTTTAACGACAGTTTCTTTTATAGATCCAGTTACAGTCCCGTGAAAAAGTATTTTCCCCATCCTGATTTTTATTTTATAATATTTTATTATATTTACTTTATTATATTTATAAAAACATTTCCTGTTTTTATACCTCATACTAAATTGTTTCAGAAATTAAAACAGACTCTAAGATCAAACAAAGGCAACCTGAGTAAACACAAAATATAGTTTTTAAAATGATAATGTTATTTATTGAAGCAAAAAAAGTTATCCAATACTAACTGAGCCTGTGTGAAAATGTATTTGCCCCCGTAGTTAGCATTTATAGTCATTGGCTGAATGAGAGAAGAAAAGACCTTCGAAAATTGTAATGAGAATCAAACAAACATGTAAAATGTAAACATGACTTTAACGTGTAATTTTTTTATCTTGGGAATGTAATTAAGTAAGTGTACAAGTATTCGGTTTCAATGACACTCAAGTAAAATGGTGCACTTATATAGCGCTTTTATCCAAAGCACTTTACATTGAGTCTCATTCACCCATTCACACACACTCACACACAAATGGTAGCAAAGCTGCCATGCAAGGCTCTAGCTTTCCATCGGGGGCAGCTTGGGGTTCAGTGTCTTGCCCAAGGACACTTCGGTATGTAGAGTCATGTGGGCCGGGAATTGAACCGCCAACCATACGATTAGTGGACAACCCGCTCTACCACTAGAACCACAGCCGCCCCAAGTAAAGTATTAATACACCAAATTAATACTTAAAGTATAGTAATGAAATAGAATTACCCAATAATCTCTACACCTGTTAGAGGACCATCACTCTGATTTTAAAATCTTGGCAAGTAAGAACTCTTGAGAAACCCTTTTTGTGTAGTGTTGAGCAGTTTAACAATGAAGGCGCAACAGTTGCTCTCTGGCAGTTCATTGATTTGGACACTCAGCTGCACGGTCACTGAACAACACTTTGACCACTGAACCTTCACTGGCCCTAAACTATAAATTGTATTGTATGTGCTAAAGCTTTTGGAAACTCATTGTGCTGCATTGCCACAGTGAGAAGTTCTCTAGAGCTAGATCTCTCTAGGCAAGATCAAAAAGTATTATCACCACTGGAGATCAGACCTCAGTAGGTGATTACTGGACATCCATAGGACATCCAAAGATCTAAAGATGTCACCTGTTATACATCAAATTTGGGATGTAATTGAATGTCATTTAAATTGGTTATATTTAACTTTCAGCTATATTTAACATTCACAAGCTTAATGCAGCTTGGATGATCACTTAAGCCCTTAAAATTACATTCCTCAATCTGGTAACAGCACACTTTTCCTATTTGGTTTTCTATAGTTACTATACTATATAATATGCTGTAGGATGAATAACTGAATAATAAGATGAGAATTACATACAACAGCGGTCTCATTTTTGTCCTTTCCTTTCCTTATATGGTCATTGTTTCCTATACTTAATACGTTGATAATGTTTTTTATTATTATTGGACGTTGAACAGCTTGTGAAAAACCAAGCACATCTCTCAATTAAGTATCCAGAAAATGTGTCATGCTATTACACTCTGCCTCCTCAGAGATGCCATGGATTCGAATACTATCTCTGTGAGACAGGCGCTCTTGGTCAGTTAGCTTAGCTTCCATGTCTGCTTTTGGAGGTGTAAAGGCTGTTGCTACTTGGTTCATGGTTTCTACTTCGGTAGTCCACCCTTCTGCTTCTTCTAATCTCTTTTACTTAGTTCATGGTTAATGTCAGTTCACTGTTGTTTGTTAGCATATCTGAAGTCCCTGAGTTTGTTTGCAGGATAACCTGAAATTTGGCCTGGAAAGCTGTTTCAGCTATGTTGTAGTGTCTTATCGTCAAAGTTTTCAGTTGTAGACATGTTTTCTAGAAACCTCTTTAATCCTTATTTAAAAATAGATCTTGATGTTTTACTCGATGCCTTTTTGAAGCTTGTTTCCCATAATTGTTACTGCTATCTAAATATATCTGAATGAACTGAAAGTCCCCTTTTTGAATTGTTTTCACCTGTTACATGTTATCCCTGACTTGTTTGTCTATTTATACCTCCTGTGTTGCCAAAGTATTGCACCAGTCACATTGAGATCCAAACCTCTGCATATGTTCAGTCATTCTCTGGTTTTGCCATCTTCCTGCTTGTCTAGACTTTGTTATGAATAAACCTTTGATAACCATAGATGCTGTGATTTGAGCTCTGCCTGGTGTGCTGTTGGATTAGCTCTATCAAAGACGTTTATGATATGCACTTATGGTCTGCACTTCTTCCTCAAACATACACACAAATGTTACAGATGCAAATAAATGATATGCTAACATTAATAATGTTGGTGAATAAAAGAACAATGCTCTGAGGACTAGAGACAAGATGGATGACAAAGAATAAGATATATACAGTGTGTGTGTGTGAATGCATGCAAGCCAAAAACAAGTGTATGTGTTAGGGTTGTTCTACAAACCATGGCCAAAATTCACAGGCAGGAATCACAATCAAATACAAAGCCATGTGGAGTATTTGGCAGAAGTAGATGGACACCTGACTTTCACACCCATTTCTTGGTCTTCCCCAAGCAATTGCCACAAGTTTGAAGTACACAGCTGTATAGGATATCTTTGCATGCTGTAGCATTACAATTTCCCTTCACTGGAATGAAGGGGCCCAAACCTGCATGAATGTGTCCCTGTGCACAAAGCAAGGTCCATATAGATATGGTTTGCCAAGTTTGGAGAGAAAGAACTTGAGTGTCCTGCACAGAGCCCTGACCTCAACCCCACTAAACAACTTTGGGATGAACTGGAATGCCAACTGTGCCCCAGTGCCTGACCTCCCTAATGCTCTTGGAATAAATCCCCACAGCCACATTCCAAAATCTAGTGGAAATCCTTCCCCGAAGAGTAGAGGTTATTATAACATTAAAAATTGGACAAACTATGGAATGGGATGTTCAAAAAGCCCATGGGTGTAATGGTCAGGTGTCCACAAACTTTTGGCCATATGGTGTACATACTCTAAAACAGACAAGATAGAGCCTGAACACAGCATAACTTGGGAAGTGAGGAAACTAGGAAGTACTAGAGAAGAGTAAGACTAATCTACAGTAATGCTTGCTCATTATGACTAATCAATCTCTTTCATCTACCTGCAATTCCACATATAGTTGATTTCAGTTTTAATTGTAAATAATTATAACTGCACCCTTAGAAAAAGCATTCTTCAAGAGTTCTTTACAGGGTATTTTCTGCAGTTAAGGCTTTTTGGTTTCCTTACAGGGCTCTTAAAGGTATTGTTTGGAACCCTTTCTGATAGGGACACACACTGTTGTAGGATACTATGTAGAATCCTTAAGGGTTTCCCCACAGGGATAACCAATGGACCCTTAAAGATTCTAGATTTAAATGTAATATTTTTAAACTACTTTTTCCCTGAGGATATTCTTATCTACTAGCTACAGTGGCCCATACCTGGTCTATTGGTGGTCAAAGGCAACAACGTCGCTATATTATCAAATTAAAGAAACATGCTGAGACAAATTACAAGGGCTGGACAGTACAGAGATCAAGCCTCTGTGACAATACTCAATAAAGCTAACTGTAAATGAGTTCAGATGTAATGTACTGTTTATTACTGAAGACTCAGGTTAGTTGAAAGAATTTAAAAATCAACACCCTGAGTGCGCTCTCTACGTGCATTTATTATATCTGTCTAGAAGCTGTATGTTCTCTTTTGCTACTGAGATGTGAATAATTCTTAATAATTCCTTTATGTGAATAATTCTAATATTATGGTAAATGAATCTTCTTCAACTTCTAAGATTGTATTATTTACAGCTTGATAGCTTTGAGACATGTGTAGACATACTAAATACTAGCACTTTTACACCGTACTTACAAGAAATGTGAGCAGGAATAGGTGATTGCTAAAGAGAGGTTAGCTATGTGCTCCTCTGGGTCTGAGAAGCAGCTTCACAGGTGGTGGGAAATAAATATGGCTGTCACCAATAAACAACACTGGAGATGATCTAGTGTTTACAACCTGGCATGTAACAAAAAAAGAAGAACAAGGCAGCTCGTTCATGCCACACTGTGCTACTGGTTTGTGCTAGGTACTGCTGAATCCATCCGTCAATGTCTTGTCGGCTCTTCTGTGCACTGCCTGCTCTAGTGCTGCTCTGTGCAATAATGTGTCACGTGCATGTGTAGTTTTATAAATGGCTCTGCAGGAAGAGCAAGCAAAATGGCATTTGGGTCTGGGTTTTGTAGGTTATGTATAGATCAGGTTTTTGGTACTAAATAGAGTCGCCTAATAAATCCAGAGAGATGAAGGGTCCACTTAAAATCACTTTCTTATAAACTACCTGAGACTTATAATAAGTAAACATTGTTGTGAAGCATAAATGGGTAACATGATCTGTTTCAGAGAATAAAAATCATGGATCTCACATTTGGGGGCCAGGACTGATTTATCAAGGAAGAGACTAGTTGAGCTTACTCATTATCATTCTCTCAGAGTTAGAAAGATCTGGCTTAGACTTTTTTTTGTCAATGACTCGTGCTGATCCCTGGTGTTCAGAGTGTGTAACTGAAGAGTTTATTACACAAGCGCTTCCCCCCTTTAGGTTCGGACTTCCAAAAAGGCTTCAGTAGTATGTGTCTCTTTTAACTACAGTTTCTTTTTAATAGAGCCAATTATAGTGCTGTGAAAAAGAATTTGCCTGATTTTTTCTGTTTTTGTGTATATCTCATACTAAACTGTTTCAGAAATTAAAACAAAATCTAAGATCACACAAAGGCAACCTGAGTAAACACAACATACAATTTTTAAATGATAATGTTATTTACTGAAGCAAAAAAAGTTACACAGTAGCAGCTGGGCCTGTGTGAAAATGTATTTGCCCCTGTAGTTACTAATTCCCCAAATCTATGAAACTGCATTTATAATGGGATTCAGCTGGAGTAGACACAACCAGGCCTGATTACTGCAAACCCTGTTCAATCAAATCAACACTTAAATAGAATGTTTTCAACACCATGAACTTGGTTAAAAGGTCTTACCCAGTAACTGTCGTGTAATCAAAGATTGGAGATGGATGCAAGTGCAATTAAAGTATTTAATAAGAAGCAGGAAGACATATCCAAAATTTAGGGCAATGTCATAAAAAGTTATTAGGCAAGGGTCAGGCAGTCGGCAAACGGACATAAACAGGGCTTGGACGAGAATCGAGAAACATGAGGACAAAACAGCATCAAAACCATGAAATGTGGAACAAGGACCAAAAGTCTTAGTACAGGTCTGTCGGAAAACGCAGAAACACACAGTCCTTTGCACAGAACAAAGACACACAGGGTTTTTAAATATACAAACTAATCTAAGGGGATAACACAAAACAGCTAAGACATTAGGAAGGAGCTTATTACCTAACAGGGGCGGAGACAGGACAGAAACCAAAACAAAACACGTGTCACAGTCAACAGTCAATGAAAACCCGGAAGCGTTCACTGTCATGCTTCGTGCAGTTCATGCTCCGGCACTCAGCGTGAGGGGACAATCCATGACAGTAACACATTATGCCAAAGTTGAATGAAATCCCAGAAATGATGAGGAAGAAGGTGATTGAAATACATCAGTCTGGGAAGGGTTACAAAGCTATTTTAAAGGCTCTGTGACTCCAAATAACCACAGTGAGAGCCATTATCTCCAAATGGAAAAACTCAGCACAGTAGTGAACCTTCCCAGAAGTGGCCGACCTTCCAAGATCAGAAGCGTTCAGTTGCAGTTATTGCTGCTAAAGGTGGCATAACCAGATTTTAATTTTAAGCAGGCAATTAGTTTTACACATTGGTGAAAGGTGTTGGTGTTTTTTTTTGCTTCAATTAAAAAATTTGAAATACATAAAAACTATATTCTGTGTTTACTCAGTTTGCCTTTGTTTTATGTTACATTTGAAGATCTAAAACACTATTTAGTATGAGATGTACACAAAAACAATAGAAATCAGGAAAATACTTTTTCACAGCACCGTGTGTTGGTGCATTGATCAGGGAGAGACATAAAAAAGGAAGGAAAACAGATTAAAAAAAACCCAGACAGACAGACAGAGAAGCAAACAGGCTCACAGATGAGCTGACAGACAGACAGACAGACAGACAGATAGATAGATAGATAGATAGATAGATAGATAGATAGATAGATATAATAAAGCATTTTCTCTACTGCATCTGTAAATATTTTTCATAACTGGTTAGTCATTCATATGAAGCCATCTGCCAAGGAGGACATTTCTAATACCCACTTTAATTCATTTTGAACAACAGAGAGAGAGAGAGAGATTGAGAGAGAGAGAGAGAGAGAGAGAGAGAGAGAGGGACCGCAAGAGAGAAAGAGAGGCGGCGAGAAGGAGCAAGAAGGTAAAAAAGAGAGAAGAAAAAGAGAGCTCGATAGATTCAGACAGAGCAACAAAAGGAGAATTGTAAGTATTCAAGCCTATTGAATTTCATTATAACCTATGGCATTCTCACATCTCACTATAACATAACATTTACTACAGCACAGTGAGCATGCATGCTATCTATCATTAAACTGATGATGCTCATAAATAAAATGTTTTCATTCTGGCAGCCAGCACCTGATTCCATTACCAATAACACAGAACTGTTCAAGTTATTCAATTTTCATGATGACATCAGTTAGCATTTAGAAACATTTACTTTTTTACACTGAAAATGTCTGTGGATATGTGAGCAAATCAATGCTCATAACCGGGATTGTATACATATGTGCATAAATTTCAATTCATCTGTTTGTCCGCTATGCATGGATCTAAAACTGATCATAAAAGTGTGTGTGTGTGTGTGTGTGTGTGTTAGAGAGAGAGAGAGAGAGAGAGAGAGAGAGAGAGAAAGAAAGAAAGAAAGAAAGAAAGAAAGAGAGAAAATAAGGGAGGGTTTACAGGGAGGGTTCAAAAGCACATTCTTTAGTGTGAACTCATATCTTGGAGGCCTTACACCAAAATAAGGTCCAGAAAAGGCAAAGGACAGAGAGAGAGAGAGAGAGAGAGAGAGAGAGAGAGAGAGAGAGAGAGAGAGAGAGAGATGGAACAGCTGTAACCGATATCCATTTATTGCAGCGCAAAACCTTTGTAGAAACAAATAGATACATAGATGTTCTTTGCATCTTTTTCTCTCCCTCCTTTGCTCACTGTATTAGATTGAGCTATAAGGCTCCATTCCATATTTCTTGAAACAGAGTAAGAAAACTGATTTCGAAAGGATTAGAAACATAGAATCTCCTATTATTGATCCTTATTGCTTCTTTGAGAAGATATTCATGGTGTGTATTATAAAAACTTTTCTTTAAAAGCCTTTAAAATGTTTATTATCAGTAAAATAAAATAGTATGTGGCAGTGTACTTTATTAATAAATAAAAACTAATTAATACATACACTACGATATCTGTTTATCAGTGTCCTTCTACCCTGGAATGCAGTAGAACCACTGCTGACCAGATAGTATTCGGGAGGCTGTCGCATTCAATATACCTGCAAAGCATACTGATAAGAGATTCTTTTGCCAGAAAGGTTCACACGGCATCTGAGGGAAACTAGAGGTGTGCATCGGGACTCCATTGGGATCCCCCAGGATGCAACAAAAAATTCGCAAAAGTGGGAGGTTTTTACTTTCATGTAGGTCCAAACAAGTGCCAGATATGAAGCTCACAAGAAAACAAAGACCACATTCATTAACAGAGATGGGTAGAGTAGCCAAAAATGTTACTCAAGTACAAGTAAAACTAGTTATAAAATAATTACTCAAGTAACAGTAAAAATAATAATATTAATAATTATTTGGTTAAGAGTAATAAAGTATCAAATGAGAAGACTACACAAGTAGTAATTTACTAGCTACTTTGGATCTGATTCAAATGAAGGGAAAATCCTGAATCTCATACAACATGGAGAACTGTAAGTCACACCTCTCCTTGAAAGTCTGTATGTTACTCAAGTAAATGTAACAAAGTAAATGTAGTGAGTTGCTATCCACTTCTGTTCATTACCATGAAGCTGCAGCACTGCTCAGTGCATTTATAGCATCCTTAGTAACTGCCTGGTCAGGGCTGTAGTAGTTTAAAATATTACAATATTTTGTTTATATTTTGGGAAATAGAATCAAGTAAATTCGTTAGAAAAGATCTTGGGCAGGTACAAACCAACAAAAATAGCTATTAAATAAAACACATAGATCTCTGGTTTAGACCATACATGATCAACTCATGTAGCAGAATTCACACAGCATGCCCACAGCTTGGGCATCCCTACCTCTGTTTTTCCCTCCAAGTCTTTAAATCCAAATACAGATACAGATATGGATATTTGAAGCACTGGACAGATACAGAAGTACATAAACTAGCAAATGAATATATACACCGTAGTGGAGCAGTTTGCAATCTGCATCATGTACTCAATTGTATTGTGTGATGTCCATTTACAAAAATCAGTACACATGAAGAAATATAGGACCTGAAAAGAGAAAAGGCACTATATATATATATATATATATATATATATATATATATATATATATATATATATATACACACACACACACACACACACACACACACACACACACACACACACAGTATCTCACAAAAGTGAGTACACCACTCAGACTGATAGTTCTGATAGTAGACTGATAGTTGGGGTACAAGTAAAAGTGAACCAAAATGTGTTGGAAAGTTGTAACAGAAAAGCATTACAAATAACAAAGTCATATTTAAAAAGTTCATTTAATTGGAAAACCAACAACCAACAGTTGTTTACTCCTGACCTTTTTTCCATAGATCCCATACTACTCTGAGATGGCCTGCTACCCAACTGTTGTGTTTCTATACTGTTTCTGTGGTAACAATCCAAACTGCACAACACAAACCAATTACACTAACTGGTGTCAACAAAGGATTATTTGTTCTCCTCACTGTTGTTGCAAAATCCTTTTTTTTTTTTTCCACACAGTTCTTGTTGCTGTTTGGGCACAGCCAAGGGGTAGGACAAACTTGCACTGTTTCTGATTACATAACTTAATATGATCCACACTGATCAGTATGTCTGTTCGTTTGTTGTTAAGATATCTAATTTATTCTTCTTATTCTTTTAATTTCTTCAGCAACAGAGGAAGCATTAGTAGAAGGGCCAGAAGGTCAGTGTCTATATAAACACACAAAAGAAGAGCAAGGATTGGAGACAGGGGGTGTTAGAGACAACAATGTGACAGTGCCTTGTGTCTTATAGCGTGTAGAGAGGAAACGTACCCTTGTACCCGGATGTACTCTGTCCATCAGCCTACGAAGACATGCCTCTACACCATGTGCATTTATAGGTATCATACACACACATGCACACTTCTCTGATTGCTTTTGTATTTTTGAAATGGTTATTTCTGCTATTGATGATCTTTTTTGTTTTGTTTTTTATTACTTCTTTGTTTCCTTGTCAACTACCAAAGTGCAGTTGTATTATGCCTACATAAAGTGGTGCTTGAAAGTTTGTGAAGCAGAATTTTCAATATATCTGCATAAATATGACCTAAAACATCTGATTTTCACACAAGTCCTAAAAATAGATAAAGAAAACCCAATTAAACAAATGAGACATAAATATTCTACATGGTAATTTTTATTTACTTAGGAAAATGATCCATAATATTACATACTGTATCTGTGAGTGGCAAAAATATGTTAACCTCTAGCAGTAAAGTAGTATATTTGAAGGTGAAATCAGAGTCGGGTGTTTTCAATCAATGGGATGACAATCTAGTGTGACTGAGCACCATGTTTTAATTAAGAACAGGGATCTATCAAAGTCTGATCTTCACAGCACATGTTTGTGGAAGTGTATCATGGCACGAACAAAGGAGATTTCTAAAGTAGTCGTTGATGCTCATCAAGCTGGAAAAGGTTACAAACCCATCTCTAAAGAGTTTGGACTCCACCAATCCACAGTCAGACATTCATCCAGAGTGACACATGTAAACAGTTGAAAGTACAGTGATACAAAGCATCCGGCAAACCTGAGAGACAAGAGACAAAGTTAGGTTGCACAAGTACAACGGTATAAACATTTTACACCTAACTGCACAAACAAATAACAGCTTCAGGAAACAAACAAACAAAAAGATACAAAGCAAAACAGTAATAGAAAAGGACAATTTAAAATCTAAGTACATAAATAATAAAACAAATAAATTAAAACCAATACAAAAAAGCAAATACAAAATTGCATTCAAGGCAAGCACAGAGAAAATAAAGAAGGTATCCTCAATAATGTCTGAAGAAGAAGGTCTTTAGACCATAACAGAAAAGTACAAGTGTTTAAAGTGTCCTCAAATTCAGGTCATCCTCACTTTAGTCTCCCAAACCAAAGCATTTTTACTTAAGAATCTGCTTGGTTCTGTCCATAAATGTGGCCAATGACTGCTTATTTTGACTGGAAGAGGCACTTGGATGGACACAGCAGACGACCAACCACAGACCTTTTTCTGCAGCCAGTAAGCAAGTACATTTGAGATTCCAGTTTACTCACTAATAAATGTTCCAAACAAAGCTCTTGAGTAACTTTTAAAGATCGTATTCTATGACTTTTTTAATCCAGTGACTACCAAAAAGCTACTCCAAAAAATGTGTCAGTGTTCAAAAGTTTTGCCACTAGAAACCAGCACACATTAGTGTGTACACTTTTAAGTGCAGAGAGCCAATCAGATTACAGTCATCAATATTCTGAAGGTTGTGGCCAGAAAAGTGTACAAATTTATCAGACACATTGAGAGTGTTTGAGGCTGAATCTATCCTGGAGACACTGGTGTGCAGGTGTGTAGATTTGAACCAGGGTACATAGACAATGTGGTGCAGAGCCCTCTCATGCCTGGAATGCAAAGGCAAGAGTTTTGAGTTTGGATTCTTGTTGGAACAGGAAGTAAGTGGTGTGATCTCAGTAGGGGGCTTCACACGAGAGAACAAGACGGAGGATATGGATCAGCATTTTAAGGCGCTACTGCACATAAAGAAAAAGATTTTGTAGTAATCATGTCTAGTAATAATTGAGGCATATTTTTCTGATGTTATGAAATAGAAATCTACAAGATCTGATGGTTGATGTGATATAATCAGATAAGTTAAAACCATAGTCACAGCAAGAATCTTATCCACACATGCTTGATGGACTATGATGGTGTCAATCATGATTGACAGGTCTAGCAGAGGGATGTTCTTTGTTGCTTGGTAGGATTAGTTCAGTCAAGTCAAGGTTGAGTTTTAGATCATCCAGATGTCAGAAAGATAATATCTAATATCTCTCTAATATCTTCAAAAAAGCTTGGTAAGTGGATAAAGGAAAGGTCAGCAATGATAATAAAAACCATGATATCTGATCAGTGAGTTCAGTAATTTAGTATAAATGGACATTAAGAGTGGACCAAACATTGACTCCTGAACAGCACACACATATCAGACTTTCTTCCATTCACCATCTCCGCCTGTATCGAACATGTCTGAAAAGAAACACAGTGTGTTAGTCATTAATTCTCTCTCTTGTAGTCTTCGTCGAGTGTACGTGATCAACAAAGAGATCTGTGTGAAGACCGTGTGTCGAGAGGAGGAGTTACTGAAAGGTGGGACAACTAACAATTGTTTTATAATGAACGGAAAGGGTACAATTGTATTTTTAAATGCAGTAATACTTACATTTATGTCTGTAATTAATATACTGTAAAGTTAACTAGAGTACATTCAGCTCCAGAATTAATGGCACCTTGGTAAAGATGGATAAAAAAATGCTGATAAAATATCTGTTATGTGGTTAATTAGTCTAATCTTACACTGAAAATGACAGAAATCTAAGCTTTAATTGAAGTAAATGTATATTTTAACAAAACCATATCTGTAAGAGTGATTGGCACTCCTAGAAATTTGTTTAAACAAAATGTAAGTAACGTGCATTCCTATTTATATTTAACTTCTTTAAATTCACTTGAGTGTTTGGGAAATCCATGACTTCCTGTTCCACTGGGCTATAAATATGAGGTGACATCGAGGCCAAATTCCCTTAATCATTCATCAACATGAGGAGGATCAGAGAAGACACAAACCAAATGAGACAAAATCATGTTCATCTTCATAAACCAGGTAACGTCTACACTATATAGCCAAAGGTTTGCGGGCACCTGACAATCATTCCCATATGTGGGCCTTCCCCAAACTGCTGCTGGAACAGCAACTGCACCCCAGGTCTCCTCGCTGAACATCGGTTCCGGACTTCACTAATGCTCTTATGGTTGATCAAGCATAAATCCCCACTATCATGCTCAAAAGTCCAATGGAAAGTCTTCCCAGAAGACTCGAAGTTATATAACAGCATATCTACCGACTGGAAATGCCCATATCCACTTACAATAATTAGAAGGTTTAGAACAGGAAACAAGTGTATTTTGCCTCACAATGATGAGGATGGTTACAGAGTCAAACGTTTCTTCAAGAATTTGAAATTTGCAAAAGATGGAAGGATTCTGGGGTCACCAAGTTTCCAAATCTACAATTGGACAGCATGTCCATGCCAATAAACCATTTGGTAGTCGTGCACTGTAACCAGATTGCATGGTCAGACGAGACAAAAATAACACTTTTTGGCAACAAACATGCAAGGGCGGTTTGGCATAAAGGATCTGTGATGATGTGGGGCTCTTCTTAAAAGACAGGGTATTATGGACTCCATGAAGGTCCAGGAGATTTCATATGAAAATCCAGCAGTGCCTCTGGTCATTGTTGGAACAAGCAGGACAATGATCCACAACATATAATTAAATCCATACAAAAATGTTTTAGTGACCACAGAATCAAGGCTTTGATCATCCCAGTCCTCTGACTTTAACCCTAGGACCCTGAATGATCTGAAGAGGTTCTGTATGGAGAAGATTTCTTGCTCTTTATTCTCTCATCAGTTCTGTTATGTTGCCAAAGGCGAAATACTAAATGCAGCGCTGTAAATAATCATGATGTGTAGTTTTGTTAAAAATATTTTCTTGGAAGAAATTTACTTCAATTAAAGATTAGGTTTATTTCATAAATTCATTAAGAGATTAAGATTCATTCTTAAGGCTAGGAACTGCATCTTCATACCCATATTTACTAAGGGTTTACCAGTAATTCTAGAGCTGAGTGTGTATTCCCATTGTTCATATTTTTGTTGCTAACCATCCAACCCCACTCTTCTCCCTCTATCTCTCTATTAGCGGAACTATGCAGAGAGAAATCTGGCTGGCCCAAACGACTTCAGAGGTCAACCAAAAAAAACATTGGCTTCCCGCTAAAACCGGAACATGGGCAAGCAACGACAAACACAGAGACAGAACGAGAAAGATAGAATAAAGAAGTACATGATAGAAGGACAGACGACTCATTTAAACAAACACAAGCACACATTTGCATAACGTTTTTATTTCGAACTTTATGTTCATATTTGTGGTTCAGTGTGCTTTTTAACTCTAGCTTGTATATTCTTTTCTTTATTACTGCAAGATAATAAGTTCTCACTGCAAGATGAATGACATAGAGTGGAGTCCAAAAGTCTGAGACGGCATTGAAAATCTTTTTTTATTGGAAATAAACAGAAGGTTTTCAAATTTTTAAATATTTAAAATGAAGAAAGTAAATGTTCAATATCTTGAATATTTAAGATTTTGACTAAAGTCCCTATTTAAATATGAGTAAATTTGTGATATTGACCATGTTAACTGCTTTGTACGAAAGGTCAGATTTTCCTATTGCCCAATCTCTTCTATTGAAGCATGCATTCACTCCAATGGATTTGATCTAAAATGGATCATAAGGTTTTGCAAAAAAAACAAAAACAAAAAAAACAACCCCCCCCCCCCCCCCCCCCCCAAAAAAAAAAAAAAAAAACAAACAAAAAAAAAAAAAAAAAACATGTGTAGTCCAGGACAACTTGAGCGCACAAGGTCATTAAAGCAAAAAGGGCTCGTACTAAATACTAAAAAACTCGTAATGAAAAATATTGTATTAAATTAGAAAAGAATGCAAAATAGGAGCAATGTCACTAGTACTCTCAGACTTTTGGACTTTACTGTGTATATGGACTGATATTTTGCTGAATATATCCACATTATTCACGTTAACAATATCTCACCGCTGTATTTTCATGAGTTCACCTTATATAACTCCATATATAATATATGTTTCACTGTAAGTAAAACGTATGATGCTCGTACAGGAAATATTTCCTTTCATGACAATAACTTGGTTCTATAACGGCATTAAAACAATAATCCAAGTCCAAATGGCTGCTTTCTCATGAATTAACTTGCATTGTTTATTACATTGACTTTTATATTTATACATATACAACATAGCGTTTTTGAGATTATATATATTTGTTTTATATGACTAGAATGAACACACACGATGGGGGAAAAAAAAAAAAAAGAGAGACAAAAATTCTGCTTCCTGCTAATAGCAATACCAGCTGGCATTGATAAAGTTTTGCGAATACACCTCAGTCAGAAATAAAAATAGTCACAGTTACAGTCACATAAATTAGCTCAAATATCCATACTGCACACTGGAACACTGCAATCTGCCGTGAGAGACGCACATTTATATGTAGAGTCTTTTAAGCATGTAAAATTTGGTCTAGCCACAAAAGTATGTGCTATCGCAAGGCATCGGGACACTGACCTCTTATTTCTGTATGATGGCATTCGTTTGAATATTGCTGCTAGGACAGATTAGGCTTTATTAGAGCTGTTCCACATATTAGTGCAGTTCACGGAAAGCAAAGGTGAAGGTGCAGCAATAACACCATCAATCTTGATCAGTGCTTTACAGAAATGAATGAATGCCTGACTTATTTCCAATGAGACTGATTGCATATCCTCAGGAAGGAGCACTGATGCTGAACAACAAAAAGCAGTGCTGTACCACAGTCAGTTCACATTACTAAATTATTATTATTTTTTTGCATTTGCACCACCAGAGGGTGACACAATCATTTCATTTGCACTGAATACCTTTGAGCTCACATTAGAAAATGAGGTTGTTCCACGTAACAACTTGTTCCTGTTAGACACATTTCCAAATATACACATAATTAATATATGTCCTTCTTGAGGCTCTCATGACTATAAATGTAGAATACATAAATAAATAAAATAAATAATTGTTTGACAAAGCATTTATGGGGACGTCATAATTAAACACTGCAAATAAAAAAAAGGACAAGAATGTGTGGAGTGTGTGAGTGAGAGAGAGAGAGAGAGAGAGAGAGAGAGAGAGAGAGAGAGAGAGAGAGAAAGAGAGAAAGGGGTACTGGTAAACTTAAGTGATAGTTTCAGTGTGTGACAAGTAGGAACAGGGACATGAAGTGAGCAGTGGGATCACAAACTCAGAACTGGACCCAATTTGTGGAGGCAGACTCCGGCTTGGAGGGCTGAGATGATAAGCTGAGAAAGAGAGAGAGAAAGAGAAAGAGAGCGAGAGAGAGAGAGACTGACATTTATTCATCTAAACACCCAAGTCACCATCTTACAGTATACAGAGCTTAAAAGATGTGCAGTCATCAGTCATACAGCAACCCTCACAAAAAATAAAGTCTCAGACTGTCATTGCAATAAGTTTATCCGTTCGTCAGTTAAAGGTTTCACATTTTCAATTATTTTCTTACAACAGTCTTATACCAAAAGTCTCCATGCATAGGGGAAATTAACACATTTTAGCAGACTGTCTTCAGAAAATTTCATACTTTCATAAGTGTATATTACACCGCCCTCCACTAATATTGGCACCATTGGCAAATATGAGCAAAGAAGGCTATGAAAAATTGTCTTTATTGTTTAACCTTTTGATCTTTTGTTAAAAAAAATTCACAAAAATACTCTGCTCTCATGGATATCAAAACAACTGCAAACACAACACAGGTTTATAAAAAAAAAAAATCTTTGTTAAATATAGGTGTGGAACAATTATTGGCACCCTTTTAGTCAATACTTTGTGCTACCTCCCTTTGCCAAGATAACAGCTCTGAGTCTTCTCCTATAATGCCTGATGAGGTTGGAGAATACATAGCAAGGGATCTGAGACCATTCCTCCATACAGAATCTCTCCAGATCCTTAAAATTTTGAGGTCCACACTGGTGGACTCTCCTCCTCAGTTCACCTCACAGGTTTTCTATGGGTTTCAAGTCAGGGGATTGGGATGGCCATGGCAGGACCTTTATTTTGTGGTCAGTAAAGCATTTTTGTGTTGATTTTGATGTATGTTTTGGATCATTGTCCTGCTGGAAGATCCAACCACGGCCCATTTTAATATCTGTTCATATTTGATAGAGTTCATGATACCATGTATCCTAACAAAATGTCCAGGTCCTCTGATAGAAACACAGCCCCAAAACATTAAAGAGGCACCACCATATTTAACCGTGGGCATGAGGTACTTTTCCATACCTTCCATACCTCCATAATGGCTACCTCTCTTTGTGCACCAAAACCACCTCTGGTGTTTATTAACAAAAAGTTCTATTTTGGTTTCATCTGACCATAGAACCCGATCCCATTTGAGGTTCCAGTAGTGTCTGGCAAACTGAAGATGCTTGAGTTTGTTTTCGGATGAGAGTAGAGGCTTTTTTCTTGTAACCTTCCAAACAACTTGTGGTGATGTAGGTGACTTCAGATTGTAGTTTTGGAGACTTTCTGACCCCAAGACGCAACTAACTTCTGCAATTCTCCAGCTGTGATCCTTGGAGATTTTTTGGCCACTCGAACCATCCTCTTCACAGTGCGTTGAGACAATATAGACACATGTCCAATACCAGCTGAATTCATAACATTTCCAGTTGACTGGAACTTCTTAATTATTGCCCTGATGGTGGAAATGGGCATTTTCAATGCTTCTGATATTTTCTTATAGCCATTTCCCATTTTGTGAAGCTCAACAACCTTTTACTGCACTTAACAGCTACAGTATCTCACAAAAGTGAGTACACCCCTTACATTTTTGTAAATATTTGATTAGATCTTTTCATGTGACAACACTGAAGAAATGACACTTTGCTACAATGTAAAGTAGTGAGTGTACAGCTTGTGTAACAGTGTAAATTTGCTGTACCCTCAAAATAACAACACACAACCATTAATGTCTAAACCGCTGGCAACAAAAGTGAGTATACCCCTAAGTAAAAATGTCCAAATTGGGCCCAATTAGCCATTTTCCCTCCCTGGTGTCATATGACTTGTTAGTGATACAAGGTCTCAGGTGTGAATGTGGAGCAGGCATGTTAAATTTGGTGTCAGCGCTCTCACACTCCCTCATACTGGTCACTGGAAGTTCAACATGGCACCTCAGGGCAAACAACTCTCTGAGGATCTGAAAAAAAGAATAGTTGCTCAACATCAAGATGGCCTAGGGTATAAGAAGATTGCCAAGACCCTGACACTGAGCTGCAGCACGGTGGCCAAGACCATACAGCGGTTTAACAGGACAGGTTCCACTCCAGAACAGGTATCCAGAGGTTGTCTTTGGGAAATAGACATATGAGTGCTGCCAGCATTGCTGCAGAGGTTGAAGGGGTGGGGGGTCAGCCTGTCAGTGCTCAGACCATACGCCACACAGTGCATCAAATTGGTCTGCATGGCTGTCGTCCCAGAAGGAAGCCTCTTCTAAAGATGATGCACAAGAAAGCCCGCAAACAGTTTGCTGAACACAAGCAGACTAAGGACATGGATTAGTGGAACCATGTCCTGTGGTCTGATGAGACCAAGATAAACTTATTTGGTTCAGATGGTGTCAAGCGTGTGTGGCGGCAACCAGGTGAGGAGTACAAAGACAAGTGTGTCTTGCCTACAGTCAAGCATGGTGGTGGGAGTGATGGTCTGGGGATGCTTGAGTGCTGCCGGCACTGGGGAGCTACATTTCATTGAGGGAACCATGAATGCCAACATGTACTGTGACATACTGAAGCAGAGCATGATCAGTATATGCAGTATTCCAGCATGATAACGACCCCAAACACACCTCTAAGATGTCCACTGCCTTGCTAAAGAAGCTGAGGGTGAAGGTGATGGACTGGCCAAGCATGTCTCCAGACCTAAACCCTAATCAGCATCTGTGGGGCATCCTCAAACGGAAGGTGGAGGAGCACAAGGTCTCTAACATCCACCAGCTCTGTGATGTCGTCATGGAGGAGTGGAAGAGGACTTCAGTGGCAACCTGTGAAGCTCTGGTGAACTCCATGCTCAAGAGGGTTAAGGCAGTGCTGGAAAATAATGGTGGCCAAACAAAATATTGACACTTTGGGCCCAATTTGGACATTTTCACTTAGGGGTATACTCGCTTTTGTTGCCAGCGGTTTAGACATTAATGGCTGTGTGTGGAGTTATTTTGAGGGGACAGCAAATTTACACTGTTACACAAGCTGTACACTCACTACTTTACATTGTAGCAAAGTGTCATTTCTTCAGTGTTGTTACATTAAAAGGTATAATGAAATATTTACAAAAATGTGAGGGGTGTACTCACTTTTGTGAGATACTGTATACTCCTTGGTCTTACCAATTATTATGAATGACTAAGGGAATTTGGCCCATGGGTTACCTCATATTCATACCCCTGTGAAACAGGAAGTCATGGTTGAACAATTTCTTTTTGTTGAACAATTTATTTATTTTTTTTCAGATAGCCTTTAAGAATGTCTTTGACAAAAGAAGAACGTACTGAAATCATTCTCGTGGCTGGATCTGGAAGCTGTCGCAAGGTTGCGATGGACTTTAACAGGAAACATGGCGAGCACATCACACAGATACACATGACACTGTTGCCAAACTTATTAACAAATTCAAAAAACTGGAAGTGTTGCAGACCAACCGAGAGGTGGATGTCCACGAACGTCCACGAACATCCACTCACAAAGACACACCCAACGTGGTGCTGGCAATCATAATCCCCTATATATGGAGACTTTTGTGACACCCTGTAGTATTGTGTACATGTATTTTCCTCTTTAAAAGATTAACCAAAGATGTAATAATTCTTGTTTTTACTATTATGTAAAAACAATAACATGGACCTACAAGAAAAGTAAAATCTCAGTAATGCACTCAAAGCAAGTATACTGTTTGTCTAAGGGAAAAAAAAAAACTTGAACATGAACAGCCATGCAACACAGACACCATGGTGCAAGAGTCTGTATTGACTGCCATATTAGTCTAAATACCTGTTACCACTTGTATGTGATCGAATAAAATGTATTAGCTTTTGGGATGAATTAGAATGCTGATGTGCCCCAGGCCTTCTTGCCCGACACCAGACCTCACTAATGCTGTTGTTGCTGAATGAGCAAAAATATCCACAGCCATGTTCCAAAATCTAGTAAAACGCCTTCCCAGAAGAGTGGAGGGTATTATAACATCAAAGGGGAACTAAATCTGGAGTGGGATGTTCAAAAGGCACAAATGGGTGTTTGGTAAACACTTGACCATAGTTTCCTACACTAGGACCATAGTTGACCGAGTTTCTCTCATCACCCCAGTTGTAAAGCCACGTGGGGTCCCAACCCCTAGTTTGGGAACTCCTGGTATAGTCTATTTATACAGCTAGATCCTGTGTAGCTTGACTTGTATGCTTAGCTGTTGTTGTTACAGCTCCTTGTTACTGACATCTTGGACTTCACTGTGATTTTACACTGGCCACCATGCAGCAGCAAGAACATTTTGAAACATGGTTTCAGTCTAACCATACATGTAAATGGATTGCTGTGCCAAGATCTTTTACAGGTGGTGCTTTACCTGTCAGATGTAAAATCTCCCCACAGGTCAGCATTTGTGCTAGGAGGAGCTGGCTGGACCAAAGTGTTAGGATCATTGCTTTCAAGGTCCAGCAAACAACCTGAAGAAAGGGCAAATAATGTGAACAATAGTCAATTCTGACCTTTAAAGGGCCTTGCATAAGTATTCACCACCACCACCCCTTGAACTGAAATGAACTTAATAGGATTATATGTCATGAATCTACACAAAATGGCCCAAAATGTTGAAGTGGGGGAGAAAAATCCTTATATATGTGAATATTTTATTCACAAATAAAAATCTCCAAAATTTGCATTGCATAAGTATTTACCCCCTTTGCTATGAAACCCCTAAATTAGTTCTTCTGCAATCAGTTATCATTAGAAGTTTAGTTGAATGAAGTCGACCTATGTGCAATTAAAATATAACGTGATACCAATATAAATACACTTGTTCCTGGAATGCCTCCGAGTTTGTTAGAAATCAGACCTAAACAAACAGCATCATGAAGACCAAAGAGTATCAAAATATTATCAAAATAATATCAAAATATTCCTGGGACATAGTTCAGGAAAAGTATCAATCAGAGATTGGTTATTCATAAAATCCCAAACTTTGAACAGCCTCTCAGACCTGACAACAAATCACAACGTACCCAAGTTGCTACCGCTCGTTGGCGGTTCTATGTTGTTATTGGTGGAGGTGGCTGAAGGAGGCGGAGCAATTTTGCCACTTGGAGGAGGTGGAAGCAGTCCAAGGCCACCTGAACTTTGTGGACGAGACTTTTCTCTCTTCTTACTTTGCTGGATAAGAAATGAAAGAGATGAGGTAAATTAGTAAACAATATTCAATGTACTGAAAAGCTTTTGTTCAAATGTCTGAACTTGGGCTTAATCTTAAGAATCACATTGCTGTGCAGTTCAATCTATTCAATATACAGTACATTCAACCGCTATTTCAGAAAACAGCAGCATAATATCTTAATGTGTGTGGAATAAAGTGAAAATAAAGAGCTTTTACCCCAATGTTAAGAGTGATGGTCTGACCTTCTTTAAACCCCAAGTCTAATTTAGGGCCCAAGTCTGGAGTTAGAGCCTGCTTACTGAACTCATTATCCTGCTTTACCCACCTGAGAGAAAGAGACCATTAAAGACAGTCATTAAAGCCATACTCTAATTACTTGACCCAATGAGTTATAAAATCAAAATGATATGAATACAAGAAAACATACTTGAAATGATCCTGCAAAGCCACGTTGAAATCAAACGCATCTCCCCGGTCCCCAAATCCAATGCCAATAAAAGCACTACGACCTGAAAAAGAAAAAGGGGGGAGGGGGGGTCCTTTGGTGTCTAATATTGAGAGACGGTATTTCATTCAGACTGAAAATATAAAACGGCGTCTAACTCACCGCTGTCATCTTGAATCCTAAGTACAAAGTAGCGGCTTGAGTCACTTACAGTTTCGACTGTGATACCAGGATACTGATCCACCGGGGCTTGAGCAAACAGCTCCCCTACAGGACGGGATGGAACAGCATTAACTAGCTGAACCTCTCTACTCTTGCCCCAAAACAAACAAATAAATACATTTAAACATTTTTTAAAATAAAAATAGCTGAATGTGAAATAAAATGTGTTCCACTGGAGGAATAGACGATAGCATGGATTATATTTATGGCCCTAAATGAACTGCACATCAGTCAAGCTAAATATATCTTTTTTTTAATTTAAATTTTCTCCTAAAATGAGAAAAGGATCATGTGATGTGGCCCGTTAAGAAAATGGTTCTCTGTATGGTTCAGTTGTTTTGTTTTAATCACATAACCCACAGAACACTTCTTTGGAGCTTCTAGGACGTTCAAAATACTCACAGAACAAAATCTGTTTCTTTCTTTTATCAGAGTGCTCATTTGCATGTCACAGGCTTATGCAATAAGAGCTTTGCAATACAAATTAACAAAATATATATTATAACCCTTTTCTCAGGGTTCTGATGTGATAACCCTGGCAATACCAGGCAATATCACCTGGATACACATCATTTTTCCAGCGAATCACAGCCACAAAAAGTGTGTTTTTTAAAAGAAAAAAAAAACTTTCCTTATGGGTGTTTGCTAAATATATTATTTAACAGATGGACTGTCAGGGTGGTTGTAAAACCGTGAGGTGGCACTTTGAGCAAGAAATGCAAGATTTTGTTTGTAGTGCAACAAATTACATTAGACAAAATTCCATACATAATTTTATGTATTCTCCAAGTATCGAGTATCAACAGTATCAAGGCTTCCAGTATCAGAACTACTAATAGCAATTATATAAATTATATAAATTTTTCCAAGGTGTTACATGACACACGTACGGTATGTGATGTAAAGCATGTAATTCTAGCCAATCAGATCCCACATGTAATGTAAATGGTCTGTGAATGTTGCGTTCATTTGTTTTCAAAAAAGTTTTGCTTTAAAACAATAATAAAAATATAAAAATTATGTATATTTCTCCTTTGCTTGCTTTGCATCATTCTGGATTCTGGGCTGAAACGAACGGAAGAATGACCCAGATGTATATCAGAACGAATGCTCTTGAATGACCCAGATGTGTACCAATAATTATAGGGTCCTTAGTGCCTGATGCACAGCTAATATGGATCACTACATGGTTTTTAAAAATAGCAAGTGGGTGACGGTTAAGGAGGACGACATGGTGGCTGAAAAAATCAGCAAGATTTTCCAGGTGCTGCAATTGAAGGTCACCCAACATTTATTTCTGCATAGGTTGATCCCATTTTGATCATATCTTTAATGACAATAAAATAGGTTCAGAATAAGGTTCCAGAATACACATCTTAATCAGAGAACAGCAATGTAGAACAACCTACTTATACTTCCAGGGTTTCTAGACTTCAAACCAATGAAAAAGATTTTTTTTTTTTTTTAAATATAATTTTAGGATGAAATGTATCAAATTCCTATTTTTGTGTGTGCCAATTTTTTTTTAATAATAATACATTTATACAGCACTTTTCTAGGCACTCAAGTGCTTTATACAGCATGGGGGGAAATCTCCTCAACCACCACCAGTGTGTAGCAACCACCTGGATGATGCGAATGGTGAAGAGGAGAGGGATGAAGCCAATTCAGGGATGGAGATTATTAGGGGCCCATGATAGTTAAGGGCCAATGGGGGAATTTCGCCAGGACACCACTGTTATACCGCTACTCTTTATGAGAAGTTTCCTGGGATTTTTAATGACCACAGAGAGTCAGGACCTTGGTTTAAGCCGGTGCTGTTTTTACAGCATAGCGTCCACATCATTATAATACCACTATTACCACTTCCAGCAGCAACCTTAGTTTTCCCCAGGAGGTCTCCCATCCAGGTACTGCCAGGCTCAACCGTGCTCAGCTTCAGTGGGAAACTAGGCGAGAGCTGCAGGGTGATAAGGCTCAGGTAAGGTAAAATAAAAAGCCGCTTTCTTTTCCCCATTGTCATTTTGAAATAAAAAAAAAAAAAAACAAAACCAAACAAACCCAAATGAACGCATCATACACAGACTATAAATACACCATTTACTCAAAAGTATGAAGTCTATGATCATATCTGCTTCTTCGGTATAAGTTGCCAAATTCATGTACCTGTTAGCTGTATTGGACTTACTAACGTGTCTTGACAGTCATATATGTGTATTCGTGTGTGTGTGTGTGTGTCTGTGTGTGTGTGTGTGTGTGTGCTATTATTGTGTACTACAGCTTCCTCTGACCTGAGATCTTATCCTCTAGTTTAATATAGGCAAGTTTTCCCCTGGCCGTCACTCTCATTCGGCCTGTCCAGTCAGGGGCATCTAACTTCCAATCAGCTGCCCTGCAAGAAACAAACAAAAAAACAAACAGATGATTATGTGTGTTCTCATTATTAAAGGTAGTGACCGCATGGTAGTTCATTGTTAGTGTGTGTGACACTTGAATGAATGTATCAAGCACAGCTCTGTTAGGGTTTTTAAGCACTGTGGATTCTTACTGGCCATGTTTTATTAGATATACCTTCCTTCTTGGTTACCTTGTACAATACAGTCCCCTCTGAAAGTATTGGAACGCCAAGGAACATTTGAGAGTTTTTGCTATACACTGAAGAAATATGGGTTCAAAAGATGAACGAGATGATAGATCAGAATTTCAGCTTTCATTTCCTGATATTTAAATCTATGATGTTAAACAACTTAGAACATGGCATCTTTGATAGCAGACCACCAAATTTTTAGGTGCGCAAAAGTATTGAAACAGATCATCTTAAAGTAAATAATGCTTAATATCTGGTTGCATATCCCTTGCTTACAATAACTATATCAAGCCGGAGACCCACTGACGTCACCAAATTGATATTTTCTTCTTCTGTGATGCTTTTCTAGGCTTTTACTGCAGCTTCTTTCAGTTGTTGTTTGTTTTGGGGTGTTTCTCCCATCAGTATCCTCTTCAGGACATGAAATGCTGCTCAACTGGGTTAAGGTCGGGTGATTGACCAGTCTAAACCTTTCACTTTTCCCCCCTGATAAAGTCCTTTATTGAGTTGGCAGTGTGTTTTGAGTCATTATCTTGCTGCATGATGAAGTTCCTTCTGATTACATTGGATCCATCTGTCTGTAAATTGACAGACAAAATGTTTCTTTAGACTTCTGAATTCATTCTCCTGCTACCATCATGAGTTACATGATCAATAAAGATTAGTGAGCCTGTTCCAGAAAACGCAAGCCATGACACTACCTCCACCATGCTTGACATGCTTTTCTCCCATAGACAGCTCTCTGGTCTTCATGTTGGTCTTCACACACAAAGCCCAGAGCTTAAACCAAAAGTAGATATTCAGAGCCATATCTGTGTAAACAATCAATTTAACAGGGTACACCAGGCCAACAAGAAGCACCTTTCAGTCACATGTTCCAATATTTCTGATCACTTGAATAATTGGTAGGTTCAACCGAAAGGTGCCATGTTCTAAGTTGTTAAACACATCATAGACTACGTTTACATGCACATCAAATTCCATTTAAGGTATGTATTCAGGTTGTAGCCATATTCTGAATATGACATTTATATGCATACAGGCATCTGAATACTCCTGTATACATAAATGCGTCCATTTAGTCTGAGTTGCTAATTTTAGTTGATGAATTCCTAAATACCTAGCCTAAAGCTAAGCATCTGTTAGCATCCACAATTCCTTCCGGACTGAGCATGCACATACTGCATATCTCCTTTCAGGGGATTTGCAGGCAACATGCAACAAATTTCTGATTAACACAGGCATATTCCATGGGTGGGAATCAGAATATTGTCGTAATCTGAATTGGGCAATCAGACTCTGACGTTTACATGACAATACTAATTGGAATATTGCCCAATTCCAATTACTATCAGAATACTGATGTGCATTTAAACGTAGCCACCAATTTAAATATCAGGAAATGAAAGCTGAAATTCTGATCTATCATCTCATATTCATCTTTTGATCTCAAAGCCAAATGTCTTCAGTGTATAGCGAAACCAAAACAATTGGCCATGATGTTACAATACTTTCAGAAGGGACTGTACGTGTAAAGTTAGAAACTACCAGCATCATATTTCTCAATGCACAATTATCCTCTAACCCAGGGATCATCAACTAGCAGACTAGCAATACAGATGCAGACCCAGCAAAGTATTTCAGCGGACTAACAATCCCAATTCCAAAAAAAGTTGGAACGCTGTGTAAAGTGTAAATAAAAACAGAATGCAGTGATCCACAACTCTAATAAACCCACGTTATCCACAATAGCACATAGAAACCATACCAAATGTTCAAAATGAGGAAATGTACCATTTTAAGGAAAAAATAAGGTAATTGTGAATTTGATGTCTGCAACACGTCTCAAAAAAGTTGGGACGGGGCAACAAAAGGCTGGAAAAGTAAGTGTTACTAAAAAGAAACAGCTGGAGGAACATTTTGCAACTAAATGAACTGGCAACAGGTCAGTAGCATGACTGGGTATAAAAAGAATATCTTAGAGAGGCTGAGTGCTTCAGAAGTAAAGATGGGATGGAATCTGGGTGGAAGCAGATGTTGCTCTAAAACCTGTCTATACCTTTCAGCATTGATGGTGCCTTTCCAGATGTGCAAGCTGCCCATTCCATAGGCACTAATGCGTCCCTATACCATCAGAGATGCACGCTTTTGGACTGAGCGCTGATAAAAAGCCGGATGGTCCCTCTCCTCTTTAGTTTAGAGGACGTGGTGCCCAAATTTCAAATTTCGATTCGTCTGACCACAGAACGGTTTTCCACTTTGCCTCGGTCCATTTTAAATGAGCTTTGGCCCAGAGAAGACGGCGGTGTTTCTGGATCATATTCACATATGGCTGCTTCTTTGCATACTAGAGCTTTAACCAGCATTTGTGGATGGGACGGTGAACTGTGTTCACAGACAATGAGCTAGGGGTGTTTCTGAGCCCATGCAGTGATTTCCATTACAGAATCATGCCTGCTTTTAATGCAGTGCCGCCTGAGGGCCCGAAGATCATGGGTATGCAGTATTGATTTTCATCCTTGTCCCTTGCGCACAGAGATTTCTGAAGATTCTTGGAATTTTTTGATGATGATATGTATTGTAGATGATGAGATATTCATAGACTTTGCAATTTTATGTTGAGGAACATTATTCTGAAATTGTTCCACAAATTGTAGATGCAGTTTTTCGCAGATTGGTGAACCCCTGCCAATCTTTACTTCTGAAAGACTCTGCCTCTCTAAGATACTCTTTTTATACCCAATCATGTTACTGACCCGTTGTCAATTAACCTCCAGCTGTTTTTTTTAGTAACTCTTTCCAGCGTTTTGTTGCCCTCATCCCAACTTTTTTTTTTTTTTTTTTTTACATTTACTCAGTTTAAACATTTGATATGTTTTCTATGTTCTATTGTGAATAACAATACTGCAGCAGAGCCAAGAAACATTTAAAAAAAAAAAAAAAAAACCCTGGCCATAGTTGAGTGACTCTAGTTTTATAAATATGAAACAGCTGAGCTTCTGCAGCAGATCGTCTGTTGTGGTTTATCAGAGGCATTTATGTAAATTATTTAACTGAAGGAAACTCATCAGACCAGAGACCACTTAAGAAAGGGTTGAGAAATGGTAGAGTTTTCACAGTCTCTCACAGATTTTTTACCCTCTCTACTCTGGTCTGATTAGTGAACTGAAAACATGGCTTGTTTATATAAAATTAAATAAATTAAATAAAGCTGGCAAAGAAGACAAAATGTTTAAAGATGAATGGGCAGAGAAGTATGTGTTTACTCTCCTCACATCACATTCAAAATAGATATGTCTCATCTGTTTAAAAATGGTGCTAATCAAATGAACAGGAAACATCACTATGAAGCAAAACATTACCACGTCAAATGGTCTTATTTATAGTCATAAACTAATCCTAATGGTTACATATTAAAAACAGTAACTGTTGTCATCACTCAGTCATAGTAGTTACTTATCCTGAACCTTGTAAGGAAATAATTTTATGTAGCTGTTCCTTCATAAATTTTAGTTAAATACCCCAGGACTAACCCTATGTCAATGTCTGTGTCAGCTCGCAGAATGATGCTGGCTTAATTATTTATTTACTTATTAATTTTTTGCTGCTACTGTATTTATAAAAATATCATATTTAATTTCTTGCCAATATTAGACACTTTACCTGGCTGCTTCTGCAATAACTGCTATGTGCATATTTGGTAACCTTATCTGCTGACTACAGTGTCATAGCATGTTATGATTACATTCACAGCATTTTGAAATTATATTGTTCTCTTTTGCACTACCTGTAATATCGGACACTTCCACACTAGAACTGTGTACTGGTCAGTGCTACCCTGTCACTTCCTGTGCCCACTGTCCTGTTTCAATGTCCTGTCTTGCGTTGTTTGGACAAGTTTGCATGTGCACTTTATGTAGAAATGTGTATGTGTTATATAGTTCTGTGTCGACTCATGTAGTTAGTGTGTTGTTTTATGAAGCACCAAGGTCCTGAAGTAACATTGTTTCGTTTCACTGTGTACTGTAACAGCTGTATATAGTTGAAATGACAAAAAGCCACTTGACTTGACTTGATATTTTTGGCTTGTAGTCTGCTTCTCAAAAGTGTCACTGAGGCATTTAAAAATCCCTGCAACACTGCAGTGTTTGATAGACTCGTACCAGCTGCACACACATTACCATGTCAGTGTCACTGCTTTGCTCAGAATGGTGCACCATCCAAACAAGATCTGGACACTAGTTGTCCTATTGTGGTCCCTTTCCAATGGGCTGACAAACAGCACATATTAACAAACGGGCTGCAATTATTTATACCACAGCACTGCTGAATTCACTAATCAGAACGTGTGGATTAATTTTCTCTAATAGTGCAGCTCAGTTCTTGCTGTATCATAAATGATAGGTTTATATTAATGCACTGGTTCTAGTATGTTTTTGTTTCTATAGGAACAGCTCATACACACGGACTTGCATGGTGAAAGATCAACATGGGTTTAGCCTAATAACAAACAAATTAACAGCATGTCTTATTAGTATTAACAAAGATAAACATATAATCATTTGTCATTAATGGAAGGGAAGGAGTCTCCAGTGTCAGCACTTTGTAAAGCTACGTTCACACATACAGACAAAGCGCCCGGAGAACATTCATTTGCAAAGAGAGCTGGTGACTTCCGGTGACATGAGCGACAGCAACCGTTGGTGACTAGATATGAGCGTGTCCAGCAACGTGACAAAGTTGAACGAAGGCAGTTAACAGTAAAGCACGTGATCCGTGATCCTCCATGCTGCCTGCGATTCCGAATTGTTTCGTGGACCCGGACAGTCCGGCGTTTGCGATTTCGCCGCAGATAGATAGCCGCAATGGCAAAGAGCGCACATTGCTCCTCTTTTATCTCGCAGGATATGATGCATTATATACTCTGGTGAATTTTATATACAAATGCTCTCCCTAAAGAATGTTTCATTTCAGCAGCAAGAAAATTGGTTTGTTGTCAAAAGTGGAATGCTAGTTGCGCCATCCACTGATAAATGTTACCATGGCAACCAGTAGTAGTAGTAACGCCTACTAGCGACTTCATACTACAGCGACGTGCAGTGATAAAATTGCTGTATGTGTGAATGTACCTTAAGTGCAAGTGTGATTTCTGCCAGGAGTTTTCACGTAACACGTAACAAGCTGCATTTTTTCCCCCTACCTTATTAACTTCACATGAGAGAGAGAGAGGAAAAAAAGAGAGGCTGTTGAGGGACTGACCATTTACAGCTGCTATAATGTAAATGATAACAGGAACTAACATGTCTTGCGGATGTTCCTTGACAATAAACGTAATAATAAACGATGAAACAATAACCCTAAGTGTGATTTTTTTAATTAATAAAAAAATTCTAATCGGTGACAAATCAACACTGGAAATAAAACACTTCCGGATGTGTTATAGGACTTCAATCAACTTGGGACCACCCCGGGACTGTTGTGTCTTGATAGCATTGTGTTGTTTTTCCTTACTAACTGTATGCCTACAAAGTGCACCTGTATATATACTTTATAAAACATCCACAGAGCGTATGCACAAGATAACAGATGGATCCATAAAAGTGGGAACACTTTTTTAATTACAATGGGGAGAAAACGGAATCTGATGATTACCATCACAAGATGAGAGAGCTACTGCAGTCATAGCTTAAATGAGGAAATAATCAGAAGAAGACATGCTTAATTTTTACGGTTCATTTACCATCTGGTACAGTACATCAGATTACTACATGAGATAAGTCACGTTCTGATGCCCTTGGGATGATTTGTCCAATAATTATTTATTACTCAGCAATGAAACATGCTCTAGTTATCCTCAGTTCTCCCACGCGACTGTGGATTAACCAATCATCATCCAGGAACAGGATTAAACAAACACCACCGTCCAGTCATTGTCCGGAAACTACTGACGTCAGCATACTAAGTGAAAACGTAAACATGATGTCTCAAGCTATCTTTCAAATATCCTTTCAAACACACAGACACACACGCAAACAAAAATATATTAGCAAGAAATTGCTTACTGATTACGCACTCCATTTAATAAAACCTGCACCGGTCATGAGGTCACTGAAATGAATGGTTGATGAGCATGATGCAGACGCAGTCATCCAGTCTGTTTTTTTTTTTTTTTTTAAATGTTAACTCCACTCATAGATGATGATGAGGCTTTGTGACATGTGATGTCAAATGCATTAAAGTCGAGACATATTGAGAAACTCAGAATTACACAATCCCTCCGGGAACAGGAAGAAGCTCAATCACACCTATGACACTTTGTCAATCCCTACTCTTTGCGCGCGTGCGTGTGTGTGTGTGTGTGTGTGTGTGTGTGTGTGTGTGTGTATATAGGTATATTACACAATGGCTTACGTGTAGGCCTAAATCCTGTGTAGCATCAATAAACATGCAATATAGATTTTGGGGCTATAAACACGTCACGCAAGCATGAAAATGAACGCATGAAATGGGCTAATGACGTTGTCGGCGTATTGCTGCATGCGACGGAATATGTTCTCGAAGTGTAACGGATGTAACGGGGTGTGAAATGTGATGCGTTAGATGCCGGTGAAGATGAAGGTCATGGCTCACGGCTGTTACCTGACGGCGCGGTTCGACGCTCGCGGCGGAATTCGGTAAACATTGACGTCAGGTTTGACACACAGAACCGACTCGTATTCCACCTCGGCCGCCATCTTGGATTTTAATTCAGCCGCTTGTTTGCTGCAGCCTGGTCTCGGGGGATAACGGAATCGTTAACGTCGTAGTACACCGTGTATCCGCGCACCACATTCTTCCGCATTCTTCTTCTTTTTTTGTGTGAAGCAGACAAAACAGTGGTTTGAAATTTCCTAACAAAACTAGCTTCTTGTCGAATAACGGAATGAAACAACGTACACATGCGTCGTACGAAAACTCTTTATTGTAGTATTTTGATAAGTAGCACGGACACAGCGCCCCCAGACGCCTTTATCAAAGCTATAATGCTATTCAGGGAGAAAAAAAATAATTATTAATGTTTCAGTGATTCAAGTCTCAGGAATTTTGTTTTAACAGCACCATAATTGATTGTCATGTAAACTCTTATGTCATTAAAGGCCCAGCAGAGCGAAGCCATCCCTCAGGTCTTCAGACTCACTAGGCTGTAGAGACAAACAGAGTAGATGACATATTTGTACTGTTCTAACTCAGCGATGCCTTGTTATTGTGGTTGTTGTAATGTGGAAATTGTTAATAGATAAAGGTGAATTGTTTTTGTTCTTACCTGCAGGATTCGCTGTAGTTTCCGAGACAGTCGGATAGAGTTCTGGTGAAGGTCGTCCCAAGCCTTGAAAGCCTTCTGATTTTGAGCCACAAAGGTTTGCCAACAGTAGAAAAAATCTGTGGCGAGAGAATATGGCACAAGAAGTACACATACACAAGCTCACGGTTGCACATTACTATAGGGTTAGGAGTCTGGTCCGGCCCTCTACGTGTATTGTCCAGGCCTGGGACTAACCATTTAAAAAGGGCCTCGAAGGATACACACACACACACAACCCACGAACCTGCAAAATGTAAACAGTTGCAACAAACTATTACTCATTTTAATGTGATATTCAGTATTGCTTTAAGAACTTTGACAAACACTTCCATGAGTTAATCCTTTCATCCATCCATTTTGTGTACCACTTATCCTTCACAGGGAGCCTATCCCAGGGAACTCAGGGTACAAGGCAAGGGACACACTGAGCACACAATGGACAATTTGGAAATGTCAATCAGACATTGTATGCATATCTTTGGACTGGTGGAGGAGGGAAGGGCAACCCCAGAGGCACAGGGAGAGTATCTGAGCTCTCTGGCGGAAGCGGGATTTGAACCCTCAACCCCAGAGTTGTGAGGCAACTGTGCTAACCACTAAGCCACCATGCCCCCCTTTCTTCCTTTTTTCTGTGCACCTGACTTATGCAATATCTTAGCAAACCTGCTTAAATTAATGTAACTAATATATAGAAGCCTTCTACATATAACAAAATGGTTTCAAAAGGTTTCAGTGGCAGCTCTTACTGTGGAAACACAGCAAACCAAACTGATTTACAAAGTGGTGGTAAAAATTTATTTATCTGCTGAGTTGCAAGCAATACCTTGTTTTGACTGTCGTTGATCAAATAGCTGTATTTCAGATGGTTTTATTCTGCATGCGAATGGACTACCAAACCCTCCCGGACCTCTCACATGGCTTCCTGGTCATCTTATAACTTTATTCATCACCTCATTTTAGTCTGATTCAGTTGAGATTATGTATTTACAGTAGACTATTGACAAAGCATCAGAGAAAGCTGACATATTAAAATATATATATATATATGCACATACAGTAATCTTTCAGTGTTTACCTTTATAGGTCATGACTGTCACTTGCACACCTGCCCTCTGCAAGCAACGGAGTCCCTCTCTCTCTTGACTGTCCTCCTCGTCACAGAAGTAGAGGCGCGAGACGAAGATGCGCAGCCGCAGGTTGGGCATCTGAGACATGAAGCGAGAAAGGCGATGGGCACAGTTTGAACAGGGTGACCAGGAACAGAACCAGGTGATGGCATAAGCCACCCTGACACCATCCACACCGGAACCCAAGAAACCTGGGCACAGTACCCCAAGATAGCTCAGGAAGAGAAGCTGAAGGGAGGAAAAAAAGGATGATATGCGTTAGTTACTGTTGTTAATATCTATTTTCATCTCATCATTGTTATTAGCAATACAAACAGAATCATGTACCCCCAAATCCATACATGGGGATTGTTTTGATGGCAGATGTATTGGTAATGGTAAATGGTCTGCACTTACATAGTGCTTTTTTAACCTTAGCGGTTCTATAAAGCGCTTTACACTAGTTCTCATTCACCCATTCACACACACACTCACACACCAATTGTAACAGAGCAAGGTAGCTCAGTGTCTCAGTGTCTTGCCCAAGGACACTTCGGCATGTGGAGTCGTGGGCCGGGACGCTAACCACCAACCCTACGATTAATGGACAACCCGCTCTACCACCTGAGACACAGCCGCCCATTGTATGTGTCCAGGTGTGAGTGCAATCATGTCATGGAGATACCATTTTGTTTCAAGCTAGCAAAGATAATTGTGGGTTAATAGCATTGCACTGACTTTATCCTTGCAATCTCTTTTCCTCCTGCAGCTGCATCTGTCCATCCTCGTCTTACCTCCACATGGCAGCCAGAACGATTGCGCAGGTGTCCGAAGTCGAAGGAGAGCGAGTCGGGACTGTTGCGTTTCTTGACCACAAAACAGAGGTAGGTCTCGTTCCTCCCACGAGCCCAGCGCACGTTCTTATAGTGGTAAATAAACTTCCTCTGAGTCAGCAGCACACTGCAGCAAACAACAATGGCCCCCCAAAAAACTATTATTAGTCATGAGTAATAATAAAATATATCATAATATATGCTAATGTGTTGTCGAAAGAAGGTGTAAGATTATTACTGATCTTAATTTGAAAACAATTAGAGTATGTCAAAGGTGGATTTAAATAATTGATACATGATTGTACATGTAATGTAAGTTGAAACAGAATAGAAATACATCGTTTAACTTCTAATATTTATTGATATATTTTGAATAAATTGTAATTTATAGGAAATAATTTCTAAGAATTTTGTAATAATACATTGACAATACAATAATTAATAATAGCAATAATAAAAAATAGTTTGATAATGTGTTAAATGGACAAGTGGCTTTATGTCTCTCATGGTTTGGCTTTTTAACTTTAAATGTCTTGTGCAATCATGCATGTAGGAACTGCTACAACACAACAACCATACAGAGATATAGAGATTGTTCTGTGCAAAGCTATACATGTAGGCGCACACGCACGCACACAAACATACACATCTCTAGCACTCTCGGTTTCATCCGCTGCTACTAATAGTTGAGAACATTTAAAATGGCAATGCCATACATCATTAGACATATTTCCATCCATATATATATATATATATATATATATATATATATATATATATATATATATATATATATATATATATATATATAAAACATTTTAAAAGCATTTTAAATGCAATTTTTTTTCTTAATAATTCCTGAACTCTCCATCAGCAGTAGGTTTTATGAAATGTACATTTGCATCATTTACAGTATTTAGCATTCTCAGTATTATGTTTTTTTTTTTTTTGGTTTTTTTTTTACTCACCTGTCCAGCTTGCTCATCATTCTGAAAGATGAAACCAACTCAGTGGTTGAGTCATGCAAAACTGAGTGAGAGTTTTGAAAGAGATGTGGAGGAAGAAGGAGGTATAGAAAACGCATGACATATTGATACAGTTGGGTGAAATGGGGTCCCTGATTGGGTGATGGAAGTTTTCAAACACAGTTGGGAGGGCTGAAGTTTATTCTAACTGACAATGTCAGGGAATCGTATTAATAGCACCTGCTATTTAAAGGGACATACAAAGCATTTCTACCCTTATTGTAAAAACAACATTAGGCAGTAACTACATAGATTCTGAATTGAGTAATGGACTGACAGATTTATCTATGTATCTACTGATTTATTTATTTCCATCAATTCAACATGATATTGACGTGGCGTCATAAGATTGCAAAGATTCTGATTATTTTTTTGTTTGTTTAAAATATTTACAGCGTTTTTTTTTTTAATCTTAAATATTGAACTGCAAAGATTGTTTTTCAAGATTGTTACACAATAGCACTTTCTTTTTCCACATGACAGACATTGTAAAATTGCAAAAATTGGAAATGAAATATTTTATTGCAAAAATTGGGATTTGTTTTCCTTTACACAATAGCACTTTCTTTGACCACATATTAGACTCTTAAGTGTTTGACGTGACTTGTAACCTTTTTTATTCCAAGATGTGCGTCACAAAACACATCCTGCGGCAGAACCATGGCAAGCTGGAAATTTCCAGAACCCTTGCACCCAACCAAGGAAGCCTCCACTTCACTTTTCCCACATGGCCTTTAATCATTTCCATTATACCTTCTTCAGCATTCTGGATTTCTTTTCTTTTTTCTTTTTACCTGGGTCTTTCCCCTTTATTTATTTTTCCCATAGACATGCTATGAAGTAAGTCCAGTAGAAAGCTAGAATACGTTCCAAAAAAAAAAGTGTTTCCAGAAAGCTAGATTACCTTCTTCCTTCAAAACACACATTCAAGCACTCACTTGAGACCTCTTTACCACAGAGCAGAGCCTAGAAATTCAGCCTGACCACACAATGTCACAAGTGCTCAGTGGAATGTATAAGCACACATATCACTGCTATTATGTATCCTGCTAATTTGTGACTATGTGCAATTGTTTTCAAAACCCTTTCCTAGTTTCAGTACAGTTGGCATCTGTGTGAGTTTCACTCTAACTCACCCTTTCATGCACTCTGTGGCCAGGGAAATCACCGTTTCCCAGAGAGCTCCCTCTGATCTGTGTGTGTGTGAGAGTGTGAGTTAGACAGAGAAGGAGAAGGCAAAAGTGTAGGTCTGATTTTTTACATCTGTCTGCTCCCACAATTCAGCCTCTGACCACAAATCATTCAGAGGTCCAGCTGTATTTCTGGCTGTTGTGTGCATTTGTGTAAAAGGGAAAGCTGAGCACAATGTAAAGTCAAAATGTACAATTCTTATTCTTCTTCTTAATAATAATAATAATAATAATAATAATAATAATAATAATAATAAAGCATGGTGGCTTAATGGGTAGCATGTTTGCCTCGCACCTCCGGGGTCGGTGGTTCAATTATCGCGTCCGAGTTTGCATGTTCTCCCTGTGCTTCGGGGTTTTCCTTTGGGTACTCCAATTTCCTCCCCCAGTCCAAAGACATGCATTGTAGGCTGACTGGCATTTCCAAACTGTCTGTAGTGTGTGAATGTGCGTGATTGTGCCCTGCGATGGGTTGGCACGCCATCCAGGTTGTCCCACTCCTTGTGCCCCTGGGATAAGCTCCAGGCTCCCCTGTGACCCTGTGTAGGATAAGTGGCACAGGAACTGGATGTATAACAATAATAACCAGTATATAATATACTTATGCACAAGGCAAAGCAAACCTAATATTTTAAAACTTGTAACTGATTTTAATACAGAACATTACTGATCAGCCACATCTCACCTCTTCACACCTATATATTCACATACTCACACACACCATGGACAACAGCAGCTTCAATGCATCAATTGGCACAACACGTTTGAACGAATTAGGGCAGGAAATGCAGAGTCATTTTTTCCGAAACCCACCCGCCCACACACACACACACAGACACACCCCCAAAGACCTATCGTGCAGACAAACTCAACCACAGCTCCAAACACACTTTTCCAGAGCTGTGAACCTGCATCTGTTTCCTGAAGACAATAATAGGTACGCTTTGGTTAGGGGACACACTATGCAGGTGTTTACTAATCTGGGCTCCAGCACGGCAGAACAACAAAGCCCACAATAAACAAGGCATGGTGCCAATTCATGTGAAAGAAGATACTGAAGTAGTAACCTTAGTACACAGTGAAGGTGTTAATTATCTAGCCTTCTTTTGTGACCCATTTAGAAAATAATCCGACCTTGCAATGAGTAAGAAACACCTCTTACTCAACGCAAATCTATGATCTGTGTAGTGCAAAACTAAAACCTGCAGCCATGTCTGATTACAATGAATTAAATCTTGTGGGTTTTTGTGACGTCCAAAGCACAAAGTCCATCATTGTTCACTAAAGTCTGCTAAGTGAATATGCATGTGTCACCCCACATAAAAGAATCTGCAGAATAAACTAATTTGTGTATCCCCCCCTCCCAGTTTAAAATGGCCATTCCTGTCCTATCATGCAGACATAATTCTGGCAATTATCAATGATAATGAAATGAAACCATTATCATTTCATTCAATTTTGTCTGGCATGAATCAGAAGATCAGCCTAAAGGATCCATTTTCAAATCATGACAGTGAATTTTACTGCTGCACCAGGTGCATGTTTTCACCACATATACACAACTGTACAAACATCCGGTGGTGAATGAGGTGCTAGGTGAGACATGTTTCGCTGCATGTGGTTCAGGTAGAGAGATAACCGCATGCTTCAACTTCAAACACATATATGCTTGCTCATTGTTGTTTAATGGCTAGCACAAAGTCTGCAACAAATATATTCTAACACAAAGCTTGCTTTGTTCTCTTTTATTCAAGCATTATGTGTTTATCTGTGTTGACATCTATAGTAAGCCTACTGCAGTCACTCAGTTTACCACAGCTGAACCACAGACTGCACATCTCTACCTGGCAAGAGAGACACAGAAAGCTATACATTTTGAAACGCCTGCAAGTCATTTTCATATTAAAACTCTTCACATCTAATTTTGAACCTGTGCATTCAGAGCAAAACCATTTTGTGACTAGTAACACTACATAATTAATAGCAACCCCTGAGTAATACCAATCTGAGAAGATTTCTTTAAAAATATCTTTTTGAGACAAAAAGGCCACTGGCAGCTCAGTACTATTCTGTCACAGTGCAGCAACATGTTTAAAACTGGACTCAAAACACATCAGAAATTTTACAAATACATTTATTAGAGAGAAAAAAAATAAGCAAAGAGGAAGAAAAAACACCACACAATAAATAAACAATATAAATAAATGTAATTTTAAATTCAGTTGTTGTGGGTTTTCACTCACTGTAGTGATGTTACCGAATTTTGAAAATCAGTAATGTCACAAATTATGTAACTATTTAATGATTTCAAGCAAAGCTGTAGTTACAAAAAATGTGCCCATTTACACCCATAAGTCTTTAACAAACACCTTTGTCACTGGAAAGCCCAACCAGCTTTTTCCTGGCTCTTCGTAATCCTCCTCCTCTTCACCTTCCACCCCAGAAGTCTCTCCCTGGAGCCGGTAGCCCAGTTTTCTGAAGAATGCCTCTCCTACTTTGGAAGGGAAGGGCACATGAGCATAGACCCTGCGTACTCCGCTCTGCTTGGCTCTGGACTCCAGGCTCTGGACCAGCAGCTTGCCAAGCCCTTCTCTACGGTACCAGCTCTGCACTACCAGCCTACAGATACGATACACACCATGCCGGCTCCAACCATCTCGGGCAACACAGCCAAGCACCTCGCCATCGCGCTCTGCGACCCACACTTCCCCTGCAACACGTGCTCGTTCTTTTAGATCATCTTCATCCACCTTCTCACTGTCTTCAGGCTTAACTTTCTCTGCCTCTTTGTTCTTATACTTCTCTTTGGCTTTCTTGCGACGTTTGGCTTTGTCCTGGTCAGGGACGGGCTTGGCTTTGGCAGCATGTGGGTTTGGTAGGTCTGGTTGGGACCTAGCATGGTAGCTGCTGCCCAGGTAGTCCCAGTAGGGTCTGCTGGAGCCCAAGATGCCCGTGGACCGTGGGATGGTGAGCTTGAGGTACACGATGAGAAGGAACACAGGGATAAACAGGGCTAGCATAAAGGAGTGCACTACAAAGCGGAGCACTGAAGAGACTGTGGCGAGCAGGAGGACCACCAGTGGTCTAGTAAGGAGGTGTAGGATGAGCCGGTTCTCCATCCCTTCACATCCTTGCTGCACGGATAGAAGATAATAGTGTGGAAGTTTGCGAAACAGTGAAGGACACAGAAAGCAGAAACTATGTATGATCAATGAAGCTTACTAAATGATTATTATTTTTTTGCACAAAACATACCTTGATAAGAGCCTTTACAGCCTCAATATCCTCCTCTTTCATCCGCCGAAGCACTACATCTCCCAGGTCCAAGTGCGCCATCTTATTCAACCTTCATGCAGATATTCAAACCTGGGTCCTGAAGAGACAGGATAAAGAGAACACTACTAGTAAGTCTACTGGAGGCTTACAAATTACCTTCTTTTTTTTAAGTTAATGGATTTGCTGCATGTATGACATGGACGTGAATTGTGTTTGGCCTCAATTTCCGTGCTGAAAAAAAAAGCCCAATAGAATCCATCACATAAGTTCTAATGGTTTCCACTACAAATACCATTATAAACAATCAAAACCATTATTGAGCTTTAATGGTATTCACTAGACATAACATGCCACTAACAGAAAGCAACAAATTACCTGTAGAGACCCATAGGGACCATTACAGTTTCCATTGAAACCAATACAATTCCCAGATTAGAACCATTAAAACCATTACAAATTCTATGAGAGTTTCTATAGGGTGTCCCCCCTCCAGCAGGGTTGTTTCTCATTAAACAAAGTTCAGAAAGAATAATCGTTGAGTCTCTCGTTAGAATAAATCGCATTTTGTGCTACATGTCCCTGGTTAAATGTTTAGAGTCGAGACCACGTTAGGCCAACAGTATTATCGTGTATTACCAAATTTAGATCTGGGGGTTGAACAAGACGAGGAGGGAAGGATTTAATGGCTTTTAAACCAGTCGAGCACAGATAACGGTCATGCATGCACACATAAAAAATGTAGGCTATTTCTGTTATCACTATCCTACTCTTGTTTTATCTGGATGAGGACGACGCGTTAAGAAGCTTATGAGAGTATTCTTAGGGTTTGCGTGATACGTTATATTATTAGCCCTGTGCCGCTTCCGAATGATTATTTGCAAGACTTTTATGGAAAACGTCTCCTGTTTAAACCGACACAGTGCTGTGTTCCGAGCCAGCGACTGACCTACTTACCTCAGGAATAAGGGTTCAAACCGTTTCCAAGCATGCATAGTACCCACAAGCTATCATTGCGTCGAAGAGCTGCAGTGTTACCGCTACACGCCAAGCGCGCTTTCAGCGTATCTGCTTCCGTGAATCCCAAAGCAGCGTAAACGCAGCAGGAGCATCAACCGAATCAGCACTGTGCCTTTACACAAGCATAGAGGTCATCTACACCACGACTTTACCCGGTACAACTCTAAAACAATTACAGAATTATTACAGATAACTGCGTAAATAAATAACGTCAGAAGAGTGGGCTATAAATAGCATAGATTTTTTAAAATAATTTTTTACTTGACATTGTTTTTATGTCTTCAGTGCAGAATTTATTTATAAAAACAAAACAAAACAAAAAACCCAACACTGACAGCGTTTGTTGAACATAATTTACTAATATCAACAATTATAGTGAAACTAAACAGACTATAGACATATTCACAGTTCCTACACTTTGGCTGTCAACATGACAGCATATTAGTTTACAGTTGCCCAACATTCTTCAGAAGCTCCTCTTCAATTCGTCGGCTAAGTGTAGTATTTGGGGGGGGGTCATACTTGTTCATACTTGTTGTGTGTGGTTTATGAAACGACTCCCTCTATGGGCTGGTGAGTAACTCTCACCTTATTCTAGGTAATGCAGTGCTCAGAGAACACTCCAGGAGACTGAAGTTAGAGGACAACATAAAAAAACAGAGCAACCGTTGCACCAAAAGCTATTTTATCATGCATTTGCCTGTCAATTCTTGTTATAAATCAAGGCCTTTCCCTCCAGTTCACTTTCCTGATAGCTGAAAGTGAGAGGACTAAATGACTTTAGGTTTAGTCATCTGGATTATAAAAGGCATCATTAAAAACTGGTGTATGATCAAAGACTCTGGATGCTGGTAGTTAGTAGTGTGCATTGGTTAGTAGGGCCGTGTGTGTGTTGTATCTTAAAGCAATAAACAGGCTTAATTTTGAGATTTGAGATAATTTTGAGAGCTTAGTCTCAGGTCCCATTCACACTGGCTGATAGTCTGCTCTCAGTTTCCAGTATCTTCTGCTCTTCCGAAGCCACTTCTTGCGATGTAGTGCCTTCTTTGTCCATGTTCCTTAATCCTACAGAAACACCTTCTGTTCCTTCTGTCAAACTGCTGGTACTAACCTCAATAATAACAATACCTTCTCCTCCCTCTAACTGAAATATGCTCCCCATTTGCCCTGCTCCTGTTCCAGTGACTCCTCCAGGATTAGTAAAACTGCCCCCTGTCTCAGAACTGCTGCCCCCACCTTCTATTACTGCAATCATTTGAACACTTTCCCCATTACCAGTGTCTGCATCTATTTTGGCCTCACTGCCTAATTCAAACACAACCTCTTGTCCACCAAGAGGCATTAAGCCTTGGGCAGGATGGCAAGAAAGACCCAAGTCTTCACTAGGGCCTTCAGGAAAGCCTGCATTTGATGGAACGTCTTCATCACTTGGCGCATCTGTTTGGAAATGAAGAACAAATGCTTTCTCTTCCACTCCAACACCTTCTTCAAACCCTTCCATTCTTTCACTTTCCCTCGCTCCACTCCAATCTCGAAGCAAGTTAAGAGAAACCATCCCAGTCTTCTCCTTTTCTCCATCTCCCTCCATCTCTTCCTCGGACTGAAATCGGAGAACGTATGATTTTTCCCCCCTGTCTTCACTTCCTTCTTCCCCTTGTTCACTTTCTCCTTCAAAATGTAACACATATGACCTTTCTCCCTCCACCCCTTCATTCATCTCCACCTTCACCTCCATCTCATCTCCTGGCTCTCTCTCCTCAGTCTCCTTCTCAAAACACAGAACAAAGCGCTCCTCTTGTAGTGACTCTGGAAGTTTCTCTGCTTCCTCTGCAGCAGAAGCTTTTTGGGGGTCACCTGTCAAAATACAATGGCTGTCTGTTGGAGGTGTAGTTGGGGTTACTGCTGATACAGTGACAGCAGCAGGGGTAGAGGGTGCGTCAGGGACAGAATCTGAATTTGGTGGTGGCAAAGATGTTGGAACATTATGTTGCTGGGACAAGGTTGTTGAAGAGGAAACAGAAGCAGCAGTTGTGGTTGTTGAAATAGTCGAAAGAACTAATCCTTGAGTTGCTGTGACAGATTCTGCCTGCACCAAGGACCCAGATTTCTGAGTTTTATTCTTGCGTGCACGCCTGGTTCTAGGGCTCCTGGTGTGGCTAAGCGTTCCTAAAATTGGTCTAGTATTGGCTGGTGGGTTTTGGGGTGGGGCAGGGATGAAAGGAGCACTATTGTTGGTAAAAATAAACCTCTGCTGGGTATGGAGTGGCTGAAACTGTGATATCTGGGTTTGGGCTGGAGCTAAAGTGGCTATCTGTGGCAGTGCTGGTATGGTTTGCACCAAGGGGAGGGGCTGTGGTGCTGAGGGAGCAGGAAGAGTGTTCGTATTGGATACTGTGGGGACAAGAATCAGACTCGGCTGGCTCCCATTGGTGGACTGGCACTGAAGAAGCAGGAAATTCTGGGACGGCAGTTGTGGTGGTGGAGGAGGAGGAGGAGGAGGGGGAGGGGGGGCCGGGACAGGCTGTGTGGGTGTTGGATTGGACAGTGGGATCAGCTGTAGTCCTGTGGGTGTCTGGATCATAAAATAATTTTGTGAGGTGTTTGGAGGAATGTCCAAATTTGATGGTGAGAGAAGGAGTGTAGAATTTCCTTCATTAGAAAACAGAGAACTAAGCCCTCCTGCTGCATTCATATTTAAACTCAGAGTAGTAGTTGGCATTTCAGAGGTCCCACTGCCATTCTTCGCAGTTTTCTCTGCTTCTTTTATGCATGTGGCCCCACCACCGCTGATATGCGTCCGAAGATGCCGCTGCAGGTAGGAGTGCATGACGAACTCTTTCCCACAGCGCTGACACTTGTAGTCTTTGCGAGAGGAGTGTGTACGAAGGTGAAGCTGAAGATTGGAGGAGTGTGTGAAACTCTTGTGGCACTGCGCGCATTGGAAAGGCCTCTCACCCGAGTGTGTACGCTCGTGTTGCTTTAGGTTGGATGTTTGCGAAAATGCCTTGCCGCACACAGAGCAGGCATGTGGTCGCAGGCCCGAATGCAACTGGCTGTGTCGCCGCAGACAGCTGGTGTTCTTGAACGATTTGCCACACTCCTGGCACACATAGGGCCGCTCACCAGTGTGCTGCCGCAAGTGGTACTGGTAATGTGAACTCCACTTGAAAGTCAAAGGGCAGTAAGGACACTGGAAGGCTCGCACTCCTGTGTGCACCTGCACACATAATAGAGAAGAAGCTGAAAGCTTGCATTTGTATTTGCTTTTTTAAATAATTATAAGTAAACAGGTGAAAGAAAAGGATGGCCTGCATTGAGGTCTGTCGCATAGAATCAGCTAAATAATGACATTTGATTAACAAACGCTAACATGAATATCTGAATCAAAAGTGTGAATGAAACTCAAAGAAACCCCCAAATCCTACCATATTCTAGTCTTAATGCGATTACCTACTTTGTCAATGTAATCATTTGGCCTAAGAAGCATGGCAGTGTTTACCCTTTGATGTATGGACAGTAGAGAAGACCTCTTAAAGCTTTTTCCACACTCTGTGCAGCGGTACGGTCTCTCTCCTGTATGATCTCTCATGTGATAACGCAGTCCTGATGAACCCTTAAAGGATTTCCCACATTCCAAGCACCGATATGGCCTCTCTGTTAAGGAAAAAAAGAGAATTGAGAAATGATATGACCAGGGAATTACTTGCAGTCGGGATAAAACCTTCTTTAATTCCTAGTAAACAATTTTGTCTTGATCTTACATAACCAAAATAGAATGAACCTGTGGAATTTTGATGTATGGTGCAGCTTGTTTTCTGCTAGCAAATACAACCCAATTCCAAAAAAGTTGGGACACTGTGCAAAATGTAAATAAAAACAGAATGCGATGATTTGCAAATCTCATGAACCCATTTGTTATTCACAATAGAACATAGAAAACATACCAAATGTTTAAACTGAGGAAATGTACCATTTAAGAAAAAAATAAGGTAATTCTTAATTTGATGGCTGCAACACGACTCGAAGTTGGGACGGGGCAACAAACAGCTGAAAAAGTAAGGGTTACTAAAATGAATCAACTGGAGGTTAATTGGCAACAGGTCAGTAACATGATAACATGTCAGTAACATGTATAAAAAGAGTATATTAGAGAGGCAGAGTCTTTAGGAAGTAAAGATGGGCAGGAGTTCATTCACTAGTCTGCGAAAAACTGCATCCACAATCTGTTGAACAATTTCAGAATAATGTTCCTCAACAAAAAATTGTGGTCTATGAATCTCATCATCTACAGTACATAATATCATCACAAAATTCCAAGATTCTGGAGAATTTCCAGAATTTTCCAGAATTTCCCTTCCAGTGCGCAAGGGACAAGGGTGAAAATCAATACTGCATACCCGTGATCTTCAGGCTCTCAGGCGGCACTGCATTAAAAACAGGCATGTTTCTGTAATGGAAATAATTGCATGGGCTCAGAAACACCTCCAGAACTCACTGTCTGTGAACACAGTTCACCGTGCCATCCACAAATGCTGGTTAAAGCTCTAGCATGCAACGAAGAAGCCATATGTGAACATGATCCAGAAACACCGCTGTCTTCTCTGGGCCAAAGCTCATTTAAAATGGACTGAGGCAAAGTGGAAAACTGTTCAGTGATCAGACGAATCCAAATTTGAAATTCTTTTTGGAAACCATGGACGCCGCGTCCGCTAAACTAAAGAGGACATGGACCATCCGGCTTTTTATCAACACTCAGTCCAAAAGCCTGCATCTCTGATGGTATAGGGGTGTATTAGTGCCTATGGAATGGGCAGCTTGCACATCTGGAAAGGCACCATCAATGCTGAAAGGTATAGACAGGTTTTAGAGGAACATATACTTCCACCCAGATTCCATCCCATCTTTACTTCTGACAGACTCTGCCTCTCTAAGATACTCTTTTTATACCCAATCATGCTACTGACCTGTTGCTAATTAATCTAATTAGTTGCAAAATGTTCCTCCAGCTGTTTCTTTTTAGTAACACTTACTTTTCCAGCCTTTTGTTGCCCCCATCCCAACTTTTTTGAGATGTGTTGCAGCCATCAAATTCAAAATGACCTTATTTTTTCCGTAAAATGATACAGTTTCTCAGTTTAAACATTTGATATGTTTTCTATGTTCTATTGTGAATAACGTGGGTTTATGAGATTCGCGAATCACTGCATTCTGTTTTATTTACATTTTACACCGCGTTCCAACTTTTTTGGAATTGGGGTTGTAAAAGAAACTGCGTGTAGTGGTAGCGTTTACATGTTTCAAAAGACCTTTCCCCAGATTCAGATTTACGCAGATTTATTCAGTTCAATTTATTCAACTCGATAAAGCTCACCGTTATTTGCAGCAGAGCCCTTGCTACTTCCTCCTCTCCTTCCTGCCTTCCCTGATGCCCTGTTGGTTGATTTCACAGCTTGCTTCTCTCCCTCTTCTGTGACTGCAATGAGGCTGACATGGATCTCCCTTTCTCCCTCCTCCCCCTCTCTCTTGGCAGAGGACGAGGAAGACAGGGGCATTGAGAGGGACAGAGAGGGAGGACAGACTATTTCAGCCTCTGCCTCAGCCAGCAGTCTCTGCTCCTCAGTGTGCGAGAGCTGGTGGTTAAGAAGGGATGACAGCAGGGGGAAGGAGCGGTCACATACAGAGCAGCTGAATTGAGATCTGGACTGGGACAGTGCCAGAGGGTGCACCTGGTTGAAGAACAATCCAGAGAAAATCACATGTAACAATCATATTGCTATTCTTGCTGTTTTCTCTCCAATTTACAACCTTAGCATTATAAGATTCTCCCATTCAGTCTTAACCCAGATAGAACCTTATAATACTAAGGTCATGATTTGTGCTTATTTTCATTTAGTACGACTCACCTGTGCCATGTGTCTGCTCATTGAGCTGCTGTTCTTGAAGCTTTTACCACAGTAAGCACACTCTGACAATGTAGCCACAGTTGTATCAACTATGGGCGTGGTGTCATCTGAGGACATCTGGGCCACGGAGCTGGTGAAGCTCTGCAGCAAGTCATACTGAACCTGACTGGATCCACCCCCAATACCACCCAATCCAAGTAGTTCTGTCCCCTGCCCACTCTCTGACACTGTCGTGGTTTCTACCACCTCCTCAAAGTCCGCCAACAAGGGGGCCATCCCAACTAATGAAACCCCACCACCCTGTGCCTCTAAGCCTTCACCTCTGATGTCTTCACCCCCATCCTCTGCTCCCAGGCTGTGCAGATGCAAGGCTTGATGTTGTTCCAGGTGTGTTTGGGTTCCGAATGTCTCGTTGCAGCTGCCGCAGCTGTACAGCAACACGTTAGCACCAGTTTCTGTTGACTCCTCCATGCTCACTTGTACATGCTCTGAGCCTGTGGCTGTCAGGACACTCTGATTGCCTTCAGCCAAGGATGATGTACAGGATGAAGGCATATGATGAGATAAGAAGACCTGACTAGTTCCCCCCTCCTGCCCACCTACAAGGCCCACCATGTCCGATATTGTCATTTCAACTGCCTTCAAATCGTCTGAGGTTGCCCCCTCGAACACCACCTCCACATTTGTCCGTGACCCTACTTTTCCTGTCTTCCCCCCGCCCTGAGCCTTGACCTCTATGTGGGAGTTGCGATGAAGTGCCAAGTTGGAGGAGTGTGTGAAGCTGCGACCACAATCACCACAGATGTATGGCCTCTCGCCCGTATGTATGCGCATATGTTGCCTTAGGTTGGTTGACTGGCTGAAAGCCTTGCTGCACACCATACATACATAAGGCTTGACACCCAAATGCACGTTCTTGTGCCTACGCAAGCTGCTGGAGTTTTTGAAGGCTTTGGGACATCTGTCACATGGATAAGGGCACTCGCCTGTGTGTTGGCGTAGGTGATACTGGTAGTGAGAACTCCACTTGAAGGTAAGAGGGCAGTAAGGACACTGGAAGGTGCGCAAGCCCGTATGCACACTGCGATGGACCTATATTTAAAAATAAAATTAAAAGAATGTAAACCCTAAATTCATTTTCAGTAGAACACTTGATAACCAAGTAACAGTTAAACTATATATTATCATTAATCAAAGACAAACGCATCTATTCAAATGCACATGGTAGGCCTGTTATGTTTTTATTGTGGAATCTTAGACAAGACCCTGCTGGCCCCGATACTGGCAGGTATCGCTCACCTGTAGGAGAGATGAGCGCTTAAATGCTTTACCACAATCCTCACATTTATAAGGCTTCTCTCCTGAATGAGACCTAGAATAAAATGTAGAAAAATATTATTAGAAATCAAATTCATTCTGTTGAACACAGCTCCCGTTTCACTCCGAGATGCACTAAAACCATGTTATATCAACATGATTTTGGAAGAACATAAATCACATTAACTCATTATTCAGATCTGTATAGTGAACCATTTAACTTCTTACCTCTGGTGATAGAGCAGAGCGGATGAGCCTTTGAAAGCCTTGGGGCAGAGGTTACAGCGATATGGCCTCTCATTGTTATGGCTACGCTGATGATGTGCCAACCTGGAAGACCACTTAAAACTCTTCCCACAGTCTAGACACTGAAAGGGGTGTTCAGGATTTTGAGACCCCATCGTCCCTGGAGACGTTGACGACGTCACCATCTCGACTCCCGTAAGCACGACGGTTTCGGTCCCTTTCTGTTCCTCTCCACTTTTCTCTTCATCGTTATCCTCCTCTTCCACTGAGGGAAGAAGCGATGGAAAAGGAGAGAGGGATGATGGAGTCTGGCTGGGAAGAAGCTCCGTTTGGACCACCAGGGTAGCGACAGAGTTGGCCATTGTACCCTATGAGCAGAGGAGCATGCTCTGGGTTGTAGTGCAGATGACTAGTCTTGTGGATCCTTCCAATTTACGGCAGCCATTGCAGATGTTTAGTGGAGTGCTCCTGATGTTGTGTATCCAAGCTGAAATGCGTACTGTAACTTCTTCACTTCAATTGCCAGAGCTGTATAGATAATCATAATACTAATTATATTAATACATCCCTGCTGAAAAAAAAAACAAAAAAAACAATAGAAACCCTCTGAGAATTTGTAATGGTTTTAATTGAAACTGTAATGGTCCCTGTAAGTCTCTACTGGTAATTTGTTGCCTTCTATTAGTGGCATGTTATTTGGGATACCATTAAGCACCGGTAATGGTTTTAATGGTTTTAATGGTTATCTGATTGTTTGTAATGGTATTTGTCGTGGAAACCATTAGCATTTCTGTGAATGTTTCTATTGTTTGTTTTTTTTCAATGATTTCATGATTTTCACCCAAATCATGATGTGCCAAATTTAAACCAAATATGAATGTGTGGCTTTTCACAGCATAGTTATCATTTTAATAGTCATAAAACCACAAAGTCACGTGATTTAAATACCAACAATCCACGTTCTGATCTGTGCTCTACTTGACCTAAATAAATATTCACAAGAGGAATAAAGTATGTAAATGAGTAAAATGTTATAAATAATTTGACTAATAACTGATCAGCATTTCCCCTTTAAAACAACTCCTCCTCCCTCCCTCCTTCACCTCCTCCTCCGTCCCTCCCTCCTGTTCTGTATCGGTGTCCCTGCTGCGTTGTCTCGGGGAAATTAAAAAAAGATTAGGACAAAACAAATCAAAAGCCAGACACGGACACACATACTCTTATATAATGTTGTACAAATCAACATTTACTTACTCTCTTACAGATTTGTGCATATATTTGTCCAGTCACGAGCCGGCCTTCCCGCATCCATCTCACTGCTCGTCTTGGTTTATCAAACGTCGCAGTATTTCTCGATTTTTCTGCAAATTCACGGTGCATATGTCACTTGCCTGTACTTATTAATTTTACTAAACAGTTTTGATGTGTTGAAATGGTGCTGAAGTCCGCAGTGATAGTCCATACAACCTTAACAATAATGTCGAGCGCAAACTAACCAACAGTCACCCGCCTGCTTCCGGCTCTCAGCAACGACGAACGCTATTGGTCCTTTCACCCTCCTAACTCGCTCATGTTATTGGTCAGCAAGATCAACGCTGATAAATTGATACTAAATATCTTTAAATATTGTCCAAGAGGCGGTAAACGTATAATAATCGTCATATCGGCACATATATCATGTCGTTTCTGTCTTTCAGCATAAGAATTGATGCAGAAGAGAAGAGCAAGGCGGGTGTGCGTCTGTTACAATGTTTCTGGGAAATGTAGTTTTTGTGGCATGGAGGCGAGGCCTAACGCACAGGTTCCCAACCCTGGTCCTGGAGAAGCCACTATATTGCACATCGTAGTATTTCTAACACACCCACTTCAGTTGAATCAGGTGTTAGAGCAGGGAAGACATTGGAATGTGCAGGGCAGGGGGTACTTCAGGACCAAGAATCTGTGATATATCAATGAGACTATTGAAGATGGCTTTGGGCTACAATTGATATGAACAGTTTTGCTACGATGGTTAAGTGCTACGATAGCGTTAGGACTGCTGCCACAAATATTTTTGCACTCAAGTCTCCATAGTTGATAACTTCAACAAAATAGACTTCATGTGAAAACTATAATGAATTTCCTGGTCACACAATTGCACTTTTTGACCATGTAGTACACAGTTAAATAAGGGACTTATTTATAATCGCACGATTCGTCTGGTTCCTCTCAAGGTATCGTCCTCATGTCCTCTCAAGGAATTTTTTTCTTGCCACTATCGCCTCTGGATTGCTGATTAGGGATATTTTTCTGTAAAGCTGTGTCCTTTGTTAACATCCATCCATCGTCTATACCACTTATCCTTTTCAGGGTTACGGGGAACCTGGAGCCTATCCCAGGGAGCATCTGGCACAAGGCGGGGTACACCCTGGACAGAGTGCCAGTCCTTTGTTAACAATGCTATAAAAATAGAATAAGATTTAATTGAACTGATATAGTCTCAGGGTTCTCATTTAATCGGTGTGGTTCCTCAATAGATGGCATTAAAACAGGCCATGTTTTGTTAGGTTTAGCCTTTAGCTACTGAAAACGACAAAAGGAAAAAAAAAAGGCTTCAATATTCGTTGCTATTAACTCTTTATTATTGTATCTGACACACTCTTGACATCTTTCTGTCAAACAGCAATGTCACCTACATCATGTGAGGCAATGCAGTCGAACATAAAAATTTCAATAGCAATGATAAAGTCTGATTATAAGTAGTATAAAAGTATAAAAATTACAGAAGGCTTGCTTCTCTTCAGTGAAAATAAATAACATGAAAACATAATAAATAGTATATCAAAATACTAAAAAAAAAAAAAATCAAAACAGAATAATTTCGATATTGCGATACAATTGCCAGAGCAAGGGGCCTTATATCATAGAAAACTATAATATAATACACATTTGCACTGTACATAACAATTTACATTCAGGATGATGTATGTACACCTGTACATTACCAAATAATCACGATATCACAATACATAGTATTTTAAGGCTTGGGTTGTTTTTCTTTTTTTTTTCTTTCATTTAACATTGCTTAAGAACTGGTTAGTCGTCAAAAAGCACATCTTCTGAATCAGAGTATCGAAAACACAAACCCAAATATACTGTGCAAAGAAAGAGACAAAAAAAGGAGATAAAAAAAGGCAGCAATGGTGTAGGTCAGTGCGTTGTGACACTCCCCCTCCCTCCCCCCCCCCCCCCCCCCCATTTGCTAATTTATCATTTTACACTAACAGACACCATACAAACCCAGCAATATTGCTACATCTAGTGGCAAAACAATCTAGTTAACAATCGTGAACACGTGCCTCCCGAATTTAAAAAGAGAGAGAGATATGAGAAAGTATACAATTTGTTAAATAGGAGGCATATCAACAGATTTTTGGGAAAATGGCTAGAAGACAATAGTATAGGAAAGAGAGAAAGATGGTAAACAGCAAAACAGTACATTTTACTTTTAAACTTGTACATAACTGGTAAAGAAAATGACGGTGTTTTTTTTCTCTCAAATAATCAAATAAATAATGACACCAAATAAATAACTAAATAACCGCTCAATAAATAAATAAATACATAAATAATGAAAAGGTTGAATTTTTTTTTTTAAACATGAAGAGCGAGAGAAGAAAGTGAAATTTAGATGAAATTATGCAGACGATCAGAAGCAGGCTGTTGGCAGTGATGTGTCGCTGTAGTCCAAACACTCACAGCTGTAGCAGACAGGTGGAGTTCTCATTTTTGCACTGTGGCTTCAATGTGCCAATGACTACAGATCAGTGCCGCCAACGTTACTGCCATTTGATCAGCTCACATACGCACCAGGCTGGTAGTTCATAGATGGACAGAGGAATGGCTGGAGAGGATGCCAGTTGCTGTAGTGTAGAAAGGGTGGGTCGTGATAGGTTGATGGTAACCCTCATGCCTGCGTTTTGGACTTGAGGCTGAGGAAAGCACGCGCCGCCCAATCACAGAAAAGCCTGAACCTCTGAAGAAGCAGCTGTGAAGACTGATTCATCTCCCATTGGGAGGAGGGCTGAGGAAGGGATAGAGGAGGTGGGAAGATCCGAGGGGCATCCACATACTGCATCTGTACAGATATTTAGAAAGGGATTTCAAAGGAGACTGAGCATGAAGTTGTAAATGATGTTTTACAGTACTAGTAGATATACAATGTGTGGTGTGTTTCAGTTACCTGGCGATGTAACAGGCCGATGAGACTCTTAATATGCGAGATCATTTCACCTAGCTTTGATGCCGTGGGGTGATGGTGCTTCTGTGTCACCTTGTTCAGCCACTCGAAATGGTGTTCAAAAATCTTGAAATCGGTATGGAGCTGAATAAGCGTAGGCTTCAACTGCAAAAAAAAAGGGAATGGTTCCATTAGATTATTAGAACTATTACTCTTTTGCTTTTCTAACCACAATTTACTTTAAATTACATAGAAAATTCTGCAAACAAGCTAGTTCTGTCCACTCACAAACAGTCAAGAGCAGTGAAAGTGTGTGCAAAATTAAGAGATTGATAGACCACAAGACAGACAGACTCTGGCTGGAAGTTTACCTCCAGTGAGCTGAGGTCATTGGCTCTGCTGCTGATGGCTGGAAGAGATTTGAACCTGTTGTGGTCGATCACCGGTTCACCCTTGTGGTCATTCTGAAATAGAGGGCCAAATGGATAGAATTGCCTTCAGTAAACAGATAAAACACATGTTCACAAGGAAACGCTGTCCACAAAAGCAACGTCATGGCACTGTGCAGAATTTCCCATGCTTACAGACTACCTCCAAGCCCTGATCCAAGAACAGCTCGCAGTGACCAAAGTGACTAATATTAGCAGCCTAGAGAGGATGCCTCCTGCTCTTAAATCAGTAGCAGGAGGGATCCTCTACCAATACCACAGAATTACAGAGCATCAGAGTCACCAAGAGTTCACCAGGGTACAACCTCCTGAAAGTCAACAAGACAAGTTTGTGACCTGAAGCCACAGGATGTTTTGTTGAGGAAGAAAAACAGCATATGCCATGAGTAAGGCGCTTGGAGCAGAATAGACAACATTGGGATGTAGGGAAACTCCAGGGTCAGGCCTAAAAAAAGGCGCAATGACATACAGACCCAAAACAGGCCCCCCTTTTTTATATTCCGACCACTAGAGGGAGACAGAAACATTTACAGTAGAGGTTGTTAGGCAGCAGTGGTCGGTTTTGGTTGTATAAACTTCTTAGCTCCTGTTTGTTAATGGGTTTAAAGGGCATAAACATGAGCTGAACTGTGTTGCTAACAAATGTAGTTACTCCACTAATGGGCAGGAAATAAGATAGTTCAGACATCAGAAGCACATAAGTAACGCTGATCAGCTGATTAGGTGACAGGTGTAATGCACGCTATGCGTCATCGAGGTTTCAACAGATGAGGAAAAACATCATCAGGAGCCACTCAGCAAGCAGCGTGGTGAGGTCAGCTTTCCGCCACCATTCTTTCGCTGTTTGTCTCGATGTGTTTTTTCCTTCATATGTTGTTGCTGTTTTGCAACCATTTCACTTGTTTTCTTTCTCCCATTAAGAAAGACCCAATCACACATTCCATCCACTACTTCATTACTCATCGCTCTGTGCTACTACTTCTAATTTTTATCTAGCGTGATCTTTGCTCCTACATGTATTGCACATCCATGGTGTTCCCTGATCCACTTTTCTCCTCACATATATCTCATTAACACAAACACACACACATCCTCTTGGATCCTCACCTCACTCCACTGCTTTTTTTGTCCCTCTCTCCTTCTGTGTTCCTGAATGCAAATATTGCAATGTGATAAATCTACCTGATTTCTATCGAAACGCTTTGCTGTGACAACAGAAAAGCTAAACAAGTAATCCCACACCTACACAGCCCACAGCTATTTACAACACACACAAGCCAGGCAAGCACCGAACGAAGTAAATACACCCTCGCAAACTAACACACATTAACACATTCTGTGCGTGCAACCACAGCAGCCAGCACACATCGTTTTTTATTGCTTTCTTGTGGGGACTTTCCATCAACTCCCAACTATTTTTCTTTCCTAGGCTTGACCCCTGTAAAGTGTAACTCCATGCAAGAAGAAAAGGGAACCAAAAATAAATCTGACTGAAAAAACCAACAAACTACTTCTCCGAGTGGATGGGGCCTTTTGTCGCAGGTGGTGTCTTTGATAATGATCTGCCTTCACATCTGGCGCACAAGCACAAAGCAATGCAAACGAACGCACCAAACATGACTGCATCTAATCTCCCTTGAAGCATATACAGTCGGGCTAGCATCTCATCGTACTGCATATGCCGGGAGTGACAGAGCCCCTGATCTGATCTTAGAGGTCATACCCGAGTGTTTTCTCAAAGCCATGAAAGGAGCAATATAACCTCAGATACAATCAAACTCGGCAGAAGAGGATGAAGTCAGAGTTTCTGAGCTTCACAAGAGTGCTGCAGTCTGAGGCAAGGAACATCAATGAGACCCTGAGCCGTGACTCAGTCGCTTATAGACAAGCGAAACTAAAAACCTTCACACTCCCTCCTTATGCTGCTGCATAAAGCAATGCTTATAGTGCTGCCTCACCTTTACAAGTCAGCCAGAATGGAAGACTGTACTGTAGTTTAGCCTCGCTTGTGCTTGTAAACAGGCCTTCAGAAAAGCCATGGCAACGCAAGGGAGGACATGCTTATGTTTCCGTGAGGGAGTTCTGGCAGGGAGGCCTCTCAGAGGTGAAGGAAGTACAGAATGAATGGGTTCAGTGCCCCCTAGGCTACGGACCTCGATCACCTAGCAACCTGGCAGAACCTTACCAAAAACCCTTGTTGCTCACTCACATATGCTCCAGACTAGAAGGAATGATCCGCCAAACTTAAAATACAAAAAACAAAACAAGAAGCAACCCTGTAGTGGAAAGACTCACTTGCATGGGCTGACCAAAGTGGTTCAGTGTTCAGGGCT